>NC_092778.1:47935144-48235144 GCF_047496795.1 Chiloscyllium punctatum
AAGCAGTGTGATACAGGGAAGCAGTGCGATAGGGGAGGAAGTGTGATACAGGGAAGCAATGTGATTCAGGGAAGCAGTGTTACAGAGGGAAGAAGTGTGATAGTGGGAAGAGTGTGATACAGGCGAGCAATGTGAGACAGGGAAGCAGTGTGAGAAAGGAACGCAGTGTGATAGAGGGAAGCAGTGTGAGAAAGGGATGGGTGTGATAGGGGAGGAAGTGTGATACAGGGAAGCAATGTGATTCACGGTAGCAGTGTTATAGAAGGAAGAAGTGTGATAGTGGGAAGAGTTTGATACAGGCGAGCAATGTGAGACAGGGAAGCAGTGTGAGAAAGGGACGCAGTGTGATATAGGGAAGCAGTGTGATATAGGGAAGCAGTGTGATACAGGGAAGCAGTCTGATATTGGGAAGCAGTGTGATACAGGGACGCAGTGTGATAGAGGGAAGCAGTGTGATACAGGGATGTAGTGTGATACACGGATGCAGTGCGATACAGGGAAGCAGTGTGATAATGGGAAGCAGTGTGATACAGGGAAGCAATGTGATAGAGGGAAGCAGTGTGATAGAGGGAAACATTGTGATAGAGTAAGCAGTGTGATATAGGCAAGCAGTGTGATCCTGGGAAACAGTGTGAGAGGGGAAGAAGTGTGATACAGGGAAGAAGTGTGATACACAGAAGCAGTGTGATACAGGGATGCTGTGTGATACAGGGACACAGTGTGATAAAGGGACGCAGTGTGATAATGGAAGCAGTGTGATAAAGGGACGCAGTGTGATACAGGGACGCAGTGTGATGGGGAATACGTGCGATATAGGGAAGCAGCGTAATACAGGGAAGCAATGTGATACAGGGAAGCAGTGTGATAGAGGGAAGCAGTGTGATACAGGGAAGCAGTGTGATGGGGAATACGTGCGATATAGGGAAGCAGCGTAATACAGGGAAGCAATGTGATACAAGGAAGGAGTGTGATAGAGGGAAGCTGTATGATACAGGGAAGCAGTGTGATACAGGGATGCAGTGTGATAATGGGAAGCAGTGAGATACAGGGTAGCAATGTGATAGAGGGAAGCAGTGTGATAGAGGGAAGCAGTGTGATAGAGCGAAGCAGTGTGATACAGGGATGCAGTGTGATACAGGGAAGCAGTGTGATACAGGGAAGCCGTGAGATAAAGGGACGCAGTGTGATATAGGCAAGCAGTGTGATACTGGGAAGCAGTGTAAGAGGGGAAGAAGTGTGATACAGGGAAGAAGTGTGATACAGGGAAGAAGTGTGATACAAGGAAGCAGTGTGATACAGGGAAGGACTGTGATAAAGCATGCAGTGTGATACTGGGAAGCAGTGTGAGAGGGGAAGCAGTGTGATAAAGGGACGCAGTGTGATAGAGTAAGCAGTGTGATATAGGCAAGCAGTGTGATCCTGGGAAACAGTGTGAGAGGGGAAGAAGTGTGATACAGGGAAGCAGTGTGATACAGGGACGTAGCGTGATACACAGAAGGGGTGTGATACAGGGATGCTGTGTGATACAGGGACACAGTGTGATAAAGGGATGCAGTGTGATAATGGAAGCAGTGTGATGCAGGGACGCAGTGTGATAGAGGGAAGCAGTATGATAGAGGGAAGCAGTGTGATACAGGGATGCAGTGTGATACAGGGAAGCAGTGTGATACAGGGAAGCGGTGAGATAAAGGGACGCAGTGTGATATAGGCAAGCAGTGTGATACTGGGAAGCAGTGTGAGAGGGGAAGAAGTGTGATACAGGGAAGAAGTGTGATACAAGGAAGCAGTGTGATACAGGGAAGGACTGTGATAAAGCATGCAGTGTGATACAGGGAAGCAGTGTGATACAGGGACGCAGTGTGATAGAGGGAAGCAGTGTGATATAGGCTAGCAGTGTGATCCTGGGAAACAGTGTGAGAGGGGAAGAAGTGTGATACAGTGAAGAAGTGTGATACAGGGAAGCAGTGTGATACAGGGACGTAGCGTGATACACAGAAACAGTGTGAGTAGGGGAAGAAGTGTGATACAGGGAAGAAGTGTGATAGAGGGAAGCAATGTGATACAGGGAAGCAGTGTGATAGAGGGAAGCAGTGTGATACAGGGAAGCAATGTGATACAGGGAAGCAGTGTGATAGAGCGAAGCAGTGTGATACAGGGACACATTGTGATACGGGAAGCAGTATGATGCAGGGAAGCAGTGTAATGCAGGGACGCAGTGTGATACAGGGAAGCAGTGTGATACAGGGAAGCCGTCTGATAAAGGGACGCAGTGTGATAGAGGGAAGCAGTGTGATACAGGGAAGCTATGTGATACAGGGAAACAGTGTGATAGAGCGAAGCAGTGTGATACAGGGACACGTTTTGATACGGGAAGCAGTATGATGCAGAGATGCAGTGTGATGCCAGGAAGCAGTGTGGTACAGGGACGCAGTGTAATACAGGGAAGCTGTGTGATAGTGGAAGATGTGTGATACAGGGATGTAGTGTAATACAGAGAAGCAGTGTGATACAGGGAAGCAGTGTGATAATGGGAAGCAGTGTGATACAGGGAAGCAATGTGACAGGGGGAAGCAGTGTGATAGAGGGAAGCAGTGTGATACAGGGATGCAGTGTGATACAGGGAAGCAGTGTGATACAGGGATGCCGTGAGATAAAGGGACGCAGTGTGATATAGGCAAGCAGTGTGATACTGGGAAGCAGCGTGAGAGGGGAAGAAGTGTGATACAGGGAAGAAGTGTGATTCAAGGAAGCAGTGTGATACAGGGAAAGACTGTGATAAAGCATGCAGTGTGATCCAGGGACGCAGTGTGATAGAGGGAAGCAATGTAATAGAGGGAAACAGTATGATACAGGGAAGCAGTGTGATACAGGGAAGCAGAGTGATACAGGGAAGCAGTGTGATACAAGGAAGCAGTGTGATACAGGGAAGCAGTGCGATAGGGGAGGAAGTGTGATACAGGGAAGCAATGTGATTCAGGGAAGCAGTGTTACAGAGGGAAGAAGTGTGATAGTGGGAAGAGTGTGATACAGGCGAGCAATGTGAGACAGGGAAGCAGTGTGAGAAAGGAACGCAGTGTGATAGAGGGAAGCAGTGTGAGAAAGGGATGGGTGTGATAGGGGAGGAAGTGTGATACAGGGAAGCAATGTGATTCACGGTAGCAGTGTTATAGAAGGAAGAAGTGTGATAGTGGGAAGAGTTTGATACAGGCGAGCAATGTGAGACAGGGAAGCAGTGTGAGAAAGGGACGCAGTGTGATATAGGGAAGCAGTGTGATATAGGGAAGCAGTGTGATACAGGGAAGCAGTCTGATATTGGGAAGCAGTGTGATACAGGGACGCAGTGTGATAGAGGGAAGCAGTGTGATACAGGGATGTAGTGTGATACACGGATGCAGTGCGATACAGGGAAGCAGTGTGATAGAGGGAAGCAGTGTGATACAGGGAAGCAATGTGATAGAGGGAAGCAGTGTGATAGAGGGAAACATTGTGATAGAGTAAGCAGTGTGATATAGGCAAGCAGTGTGATCCTGGGAAACAGTGTGAGAGGGGAAGAAGTGTGATACAGGGAAGAAGTGTGATACACAGAAGCAGTGTGATACAGGGATGCTGTGTGATACAGGGACACAGTGTGATAAAGGGACGCAGTGTGATAATGGAAGCAGTGTGATAAAGGGACGCAGTGTGATACAGGGACGCAGTGTGATGGGGAATACGTGCGATATAGGGAAGCAGCGTAATACAGGGAAGCAATGTGATACAGGGAAGCAGTGTGATAGAGGGAAGCAGTGTGATACAGGGAAGCAGTGTGATGGGGAATACGTGCGATATAGGGAAGCAGCGTAATACAGGGAAGCAATGTGATACAAGGAAGGAGTGTGATAGAGGGAAGCTGTATGATACAGGGAAGCAGTGTGATACAGGGATGCAGTGTGATAATGGGAAGCAGTGAGATACAGGGTAGCAATGTGATAGAGGGAAGCAGTGTGATAGAGGGAAGCAGTGTGATAGAGCGAAGCAGTGTGATACAGGGATGCAGTGTGATACAGGGAAGCAGTGTGATACAGGGAAGCCGTGAGATAAAGGGACGCAGTGTGATATAGGCAAGCAGTGTGATACTGGGAAGCAGTGTAAGAGGGGAAGAAGTGTGATACAGGGAAGAAGTGTGATACAGGGAAGAAGTGTGATACAAGGAAGCAGTGTGATACAGGGAAGGACTGTGATAAAGCATGCAGTGTGATACTGGGAAGCAGTGTGAGAGGGGAAGCAGTGTGATAAAGGGACGCAGTGTGATAGAGTAAGCAGTGTGATATAGGCAAGCAGTGTGATCCTGGGAAACAGTGTGAGAGGGGAAGAAGTGTGATACAGGGAAGCAGTGTGATACAGGGACGTAGCGTGATACACAGAAGGGGTGTGATACAGGGATGCTGTGTGATACAGGGACACAGTGTGATAAAGGGATGCAGTGTGATAATGGAAGCAGTGTGATGCAGGGACGCAGTGTGATAGAGGGAAGCAGTATGATAGAGGGAAGCAGTGTGATACAGGGATGCAGTGTGATACAGGGAAGCAGTGTGATACAGGGAAGCGGTGAGATAAAGGGACGCAGTGTGATATAGGCAAGCAGTGTGATACTGGGAAGCAGTGTGAGAGGGGAAGAAGTGTGATACAGGGAAGAAGTGTGATACAAGGAAGCAGTGTGATACAGGGAAGGACTGTGATAAAGCATGCAGTGTGATACAGGGAAGCAGTGTGATACAGGGACGCAGTGTGATAGAGGGAAGCAGTGTGATATAGGCTAGCAGTGTGATCCTGGGAAACAGTGTGAGAGGGGAAGAAGTGTGATACAGTGAAGAAGTGTGATACAGGGAAGCAGTGTGATACAGGGACGTAGCGTGATACACAGAAACAGTGTGAGTAGGGGAAGAAGTGTGATACAGGGAAGAAGTGTGATAGAGGGAAGCAATGTGATACAGGGAAGCAGTGTGATAGAGGGAAGCAGTGTGATACAGGGAAGCAATGTGATACAGGGAAGCAGTGTGATAGAGCGAAGCAGTGTGATACAGGGACACATTGTGATACGGGAAGCAGTATGATGCAGGGAAGCAGTGTAATGCAGGGACGCAGTGTGATACAGGGAAGCAGTGTGATACAGGGAAGCCGTCTGATAAAGGGACGCAGTGTGATAGAGGGAAGCAGTGTGATACAGGGAAGCTATGTGATACAGGGAAACAGTGTGATAGAGCGAAGCAGTGTGATACAGGGACACGTTTTGATACGGGAAGCAGTATGATGCAGAGATGCAGTGTGATGCCAGGAAGCAGTGTGGTACAGGGACGCAGTGTAATACAGGGAAGCTGTGTGATAGTGGAAGATGTGTGATACAGGGATGTAGTGTAATACAGAGAAGCAGTGTGATACAGGGAAGCAGTGTGATAATGGGAAGCAGTGTGATACAGGGAAGCAATGTGACAGGGGGAAGCAGTGTGATAGAGGGAAGCAGTGTGATACAGGGATGCAGTGTGATACAGGGAAGCAGTGTGATACAGGGATGCCGTGAGATAAAGGGACGCAGTGTGATATAGGCAAGCAGTGTGATACTGGGAAGCAGCGTGAGAGGGGAAGAAGTGTGATACAGGGAAGAAGTGTGATTCAAGGAAGCAGTGTGATACAGGGAAAGACTGTGATAAAGCATGCAGTGTGATCCAGGGACGCAGTGTGATAGAGGGAAGCAATGTAATAGAGGGAAACAGTATGATACAGGGAAGCAGTGTGATACAGGGAAGCAGAGTGATACAGGGAAGCAGTGTGATACAAGGAAGCAGTGTGATACAGGGAAGCAGTGCGATAGGGGAGGAAGTGTGATACAGGGAAGCAATGTGATTCAGGGAAGCAGTGTTACAGAGGGAAGAAGTGTGATAGTGGGAAGAGTGTGATACAGGCGAGCAATGTGAGACAGGGAAGCAGTGTGAGAAAGGAACGCAGTGTGATAGAGGGAAGCAGTGTGAGAAAGGGATGGGTGTGATAGGGGAGGAAGTGTGATACAGGGAAGCAATGTGATTCACGGTAGCAGTGTTATAGAAGGAAGAAGTGTGATAGTGGGAAGAGTTTGATACAGGCGAGCAATGTGAGACAGGGAAGCAGTGTGAGAAAGGGACGCAGTGTGATATAGGGAAGCAGTGTGATATAGGGAAGCAGTGTGATACAGGGAAGCAGTCTGATATTGGGAAGCAGTGTGATACAGGGACGCAGTGTGATAGAGGGAAGCAGTGTGATACAGGGATGTAGTGTGATACACAGAAGCAGTGAGATACAGGGAAGCAGTGTGATAGAGGGAAGCAGTGTGATAGAGCGAAGCAGTGTGATACAGGGAAGCAGTGTGATACAGGGAAGCCGTGAGATAAAGGGACGCAGTGTGATATAGGCAAGCAGTGTGATACTGGGAAGCAGTGTGAGAGGGGAAGAAGTGTGATACAGGGAAGGACTGTGATAAAGCATGCAGTGTGATACTGGGAAGCAGTGTGAGAGGGGAAGCAGTGTGATAAAGGGACGCAGTGTGATATAGGCAAGCAGTGTGATACTGGGAAGCAGTGTGAGAGGGGAAGCAGTGTGATAAAGGGACGCAGTGTGATAGAGTAAGCAGTGTGATATAGGCAAGCAGTGTGATCCTGGGAAACAGTGTGAGAGTGGAAGAAGTGTGATACAGGGAAGAAGTGTGATACAGGGAAGCAGTGTGATACAGGGACGTAGCGTGATACACAGAAGCGGTGTGATACAGGGATGCTGTGTGATACAGAGACACAGTGTGATAAAGGGACGCAGTGTGATAATGGAAGCAGTGTGATGCAGGGACGCAGTGTGATAGAGGGAAGCAGTATGATAGAGGGAAGCAGTGTGATACAGGGATGCAGTGTGATACAGGGAAGCAGTGTGATACAGGGAAGCCGTGAGATAAAGGGACGCAGTGTGATATAGGCAAGCAGTGTGATACTGGGAAGCAGTGTGAGAGGGGAAGAAGTGTGATACAGGGAAGAAGTGTGATACAAGGAAGCAGTGTGATACAGGGAAGGACTGTGATAAAGCATGCAGTGTGATACAGGGAAGCAGTGTGATACAGGGACGCAGTGTGATAGAGGAAAGCAGTGTGATATAGGCTAGCAGTGTGATCCTGGGAAACAGTGTGAGAGGGGAAGAAGTGTGATACAGTGAAGAAGTGTGATACAGGGAAGCAGTGTGATACAGGGACGTAGCGTGATACACAGAAGCGGTGTGATACAGGGATGCTGTGTGATACAGGGACACAGTGTGATACAGGGACGCAGTGTGATAATGGGAAGCAGTGTGATACAGGGGCGTAGTGTGATACAAGGAAGCGGTGTGATACAGGGATGCAGTGTGATACAGGGACGCGGTGTGATAGAGGGATGCAGTGTGATACAGGGATGTAGTGTGATACACGGATGCAGTGCGATACAGGGAAGCAGTGTGATAATGGGAAGCAGTGTGATACAGGGAAGCAATGTGATACAGGGAAGCAGTGTGATACAGGGACGTAGCGTGATACACAGAAGCGGTGTGATACAGGGATGCTGTGTGATACAGGGACACAGTATGATGCAGAGATGCAGTGTGATGCCAGGAAGCAGTGTGATACAGGGGCGCAGTGTAATACAGGGAAGCTGTGTGATAGTGGAAGATGTGTGATACAGGGAAGCAGTGTGATACAGGGAAGCAGTGTGATACAGGGAAGCAGTGTGATAGAGGGAAGCAGTGTGATACAGGGAAGTAGTGTGACACAGGGAAGCAGTGTGATAGAGGAAAGCAGTGTGATAGAGGGAAGCAATGTGATAGAGGGCAGCAGTGTGATAGAGGGAAGCAGTATGATATAGGGACGCATTGTGATATGGAAAGCAGTATGATACAGGGAAGCAGTGTGATACAGGGAAGCAGTATGATACAGGGAAGCAGTGTGATATGGGGAAGCATTGTGATACAGGGAAGCAGTGTGATACAGGGAAGCAGTGTGATACAGGGAAGCAGTGTGATACGCGGAAGTAGTGTGATACAGGGAAGCAGTGTGATACAGGGACGCAGAGTGTTACAGGGAAGCAGTGTGATATTGCAAGCAGTGTGATACAGGAAGCAGTGTGATACAGGGAGGCTGTGTGATACAGGGAAGCCGTGTGATAAAGGGATGCAGTGTAATAGAGGGAAGCAGTGTGATACAGGGAAGCAGTGTGGTACAGGGATGCAGTGTGATACAGTGAAGCACTGTGATACAACGAAGCAGTGTGATGCGGGGAAGCAAGGTGACGCAGGGAAACAGTGTGAAACATCGAAGCAGTGTGATACAGGGACGCAGTGTGATACAGGGAAACAGTGTGATAAAGGGAAGCAGTGTGACACACGGGTACAGTGTGAAACAGGGAAACAGTGTGATGCAGGGAAGCAGTGTGATACAGGGACGCAGTGTGATATAGGGAAACAGAGTGATACAGGGAAGCAGTGTGATACTGGGATGCAGTGTGATACAGGGAAACAGTGTGATACAGGGAAGCAGTGTGATACAGGGACGCAGTGTGATACAGGGAAACAGTGTGATACAGGGAAGCAGTGTGATACAGGGACGCAGTGTGATACAGGGATGCAGGATGTTACAGGGAAGCAATGTGATACAGGGAAGCAGTGTGATACAGTGTTGCAGTGTGATAAAGGGAAGCAGTGTGATAGGGGAAGCAGTGTGATAAAGGGTCGCAGTGTGATAGGGGAAGCAGTGTGATAAAGGGACGCAGTGTGATAGAGGGAATCAGTGTTAAACAGGGATGCATTGTGATACAGGGATGCAGTGTGATACTAGGAAGCAGTGTGATACAGGGAAGCAGTGTGATGCAGGGAAGCTGTGTGATACAGGGAAGCAGTGTGATACAGGGAAGCAGTGTGATACAGGGACGCATTGTGATACGGGAAGCAGTGTGATACAGGGAAGCAGTATGATAGAGGGGAGCAGTGTGATAGGGGAAGAAGTGTGATACAGGGAAGCAGTGTGGTAGGGTGAAGCAGTGTGATACAGGGACACGTTGTGGTACGGGAAGCAGTATGATGCAGGGAAGCAGTGTGATACAGGGAAGCCGTGTGATAAAGGGACGCGGTGTGATAGAGGAAAGCAGTGTGATACGGGAAGCAGTGTGATACAGGGAAGCAGTGTGATACGCGGAAGTAGTGTGATACAGGGAAGCAGTGTGAAACAGGGACGCAGAATGTTACAGGGAAGCAGTGTGATAGTGCAAGCAGTGTGATACAGGCAGCAGTGTGATACAGGGAAGACGTGTGATAAAGGGATGCAGTGTGATATAGGGAAGCAGTGTTTTAGAGGGAAGCAGTATGATACAGGGAAGCAGTGTGATAGATGGAAGCAGTGTCATACAGGGAAGCAGTATGATAAAGGGAAGCAGTGTGATAGAGGGAACACTGTGATACAGGGGAGCAGTGTGAGACAGGGAATCAGTGTGATAGGGGAAGCAGTGTCATAAAGGGACGCAGTGTGATAGAGGGATGCAGTGTGATACAGGGAAGCAGTGTAATACAGGGAAGCAGTGTGATACAGGGAAGCAGTGTGATACAGGGAAGTAGTGTGATACAGGGAAGCAGTGTGATACAGGGAAGCAGTGTGATAGAGGGAAGCAGTGTGATACAGGGAAGTAGTGTGACACAGGGAAGCAGTGTGATAGAGGAAAGCAGTGTGATAGAGGGAAGCAATGTGATAGAGGGCAGCAGTGTGATAGAGGGAAGCAGTATGATATAGGGACGCATTGTGATATGGGAAGCAGTATGATACAGGGAAGCAGTGTGATACAGGGAAGCAGTATGATACAGGGAAGCAGTGTGATATGGGGAAGCATTGTGATACAGGGAAGCAGTGTGATACAGGGAAGCAGTGTGATACAGGGAAGCAGTGTGATACGCGGAAGTAGTGTGATACAGGGAAGCAGTGTGATACAGGGACGCAGAGTGTTACAGGGAAGCAGTGTGATAGTGCAAGCAGTGTGATACAGGAAGCAGTGTGATACAGGGAGGCTGTGTGATACAGGGAAGCCGTGTGATAAAGGGACGCAGTGTAATAGAGGGAAGCAGTGTGATACAGGGAAGCAGTGTGGTACAGGGACGCAGTGTGATACAGTGAAGCACTGTGATACAACGAAGCAGTGTGATGCGGGCAAGCAAGGTGACGCAGGGAAACAGTGTGAAACAACGAAGCAGTGTGATACAGGGACGCAGTGTGATACAGGGAAACAGTGTGATAAAGGGAAGCAGTGTGATACAGGGACGCAGTGTGATACAGGGAAACAGTGTGATACAGGGAAGCAGTGTGACACACGGGTACAGTGTGAAACAGGGAAACAGTGTGATGCAGGGAAGCAGTGTGATACAGGGACGCAGTGTGATATAGGGAAACAGTGTGATACAGGGAAGCAGTGTGATACTGGGACGCAGTGTGATACAGGGAAACAGTGTGATACAGGGAAGCAGTGTGATACAGGGACGCAGTGTGATACAGGGAAACAGTGTGATACAGGGAAGCAGTGTGATACAGGGACGCAGTGTGATACAGGGATGCAGGATGTTACAGGGAAGCAATGTGATACAGGGAAGCAGTGTGATACAGGGTTGCAGTGTGATAAAGGGAAGCAGTGTGATAGGGGAAGCAGTGTGATAAAGGGTCGCAGTGTGATAGGGGAAGCAGTGTGATAAAGGGACGCAGTGTGATAGAGGGAATCAGTGTTAAACAGGGATGCATTGTGATACAGGGATGCAGTGTGATACTAGGAAGCAGTGTGATACAGGGAAGCAGTGTGATGCAGGGAAGCTGTGTGATACAGGGAAGCAGTGTGATACAGGGAAGCAGTGTGATACAGGGACGCATTGTGATATGGGAAGCAGTGTGATACAGGGAAGCAGTATGATAGAGGGGAGCAGTGTGATAGGGGAAGAAGTGTGATACAGGGAAGCTGTGTGGTAGGGTGAAGCAGTGTGATACAGGGACACGTTGTGGTACGGGAAGCAGTATGATGCAGGGAAGCAGTGTGATACAGGGAAGCAATGTGATGCAGGGCAGCAGTGTGATAGGGGAAGAAGTGTGACAGAGGGAAGCAGTGTGATAGAGGGAAGCAATATGATAGAGGGAAGCAGTGTGATAGAGGGAAGCAGGATGTTACAGGGAAGCAATGTGATACAGGGAAGCAGTGTGATACGCGGAAGTAGTGTGATACAGGGAAGCAGTGTGATACAGGGACGCAGAGTGTTACAGGGAAGCAGTGTGATAGTGCAAGCAGTGTGATACAGGAAGCAGTGTGATACAGGGAGGCTGTGTGATACAGGGAAGCCGTGTGATAAAGGGATGCAGTGTAATAGAGGGAAGCAGTGTGATACAGGGAAGCAGTGTGGTACAGGGACGCAGTGTGATACAGTGAAGCAGTGTGGTACAGGGACGCAGTGTGATACAGTGAAGCACTGTGATACAACGAAGCAGTGTGATGCGGGGAAGCAAGGTGACGCAGGGAAACAGTGTGAAACAACGAAGCAGTGTGATACAGGGACGCAGTGTGATACAGGGAAACAGTGTGATAAAGGGAAGCAGTGTGATACAGGGACGCAGTGTGATACAGGGAAACAGTGTGATACAGGGAAGCAGTGTGACACACGGGTACAGTGTGAAACAGGGAAACAGTGTGATGCAGGGAAGCAGTGTGATACAGGGACGCAGTGTGATATAGGGAAACAGAGTGATACAGGGAAGCAGTGTGATACTGGGATGCAGTGTGATACAGGGAAACAGTGTGATACAGGGAAGCAGTGTGATACAGGGACGCAGTGTGATACAGGGAAACAGTGTGATACAGGGAAGCAGTGTGATACAGGGAAGCAATGTGATACTGGGAAGCAGTGTGATACAGGGTTGCAGTGTGATACAGGGAAGCAGTGTGATACAGGGAAGCAGTGTGATACAGGGAAGCAGTGTGATACGCGGAAGTAGTGTGATACAGGGAAGCAGTGTGATACAGGGACGCAGAGTGTTACAGGGAAGCAGTGTGATAGTGCAAGCAGTGTGATACAGGAAGCAGTGTGATACAGGGAGGCTGTGTGATACAGGGAAGCCGTGTGATAAAGGGATGCAGTGTAATAGAGGGAAGCAGTGTGATACAGGGAAGCAGTGTGGTACAGGGACGCAGTGTGATACAGTGAAGCACTGTGATACAACGAAGCAGTGTGATGCGGGGAAGCAAGGTGACGCAGGGAAACAGTGTGAAACAACGAAGCAGTGTGATACAGGGACGCAGTGTGATACAGGGAAACAGTGTGATAAAGGGAAGCAGTGTGATACAGGGACGCAGTGTGATACAGGGAAACAGTGTGATACAGGGAAGCAGTGTGACACACGGGTACAGTGTGAAACAGGGAAACAGTGTGATGCAGGGAAGCAGTGTGATACAGGGACGCAGTGTGATATAGGGAAACAGAGTGATACAGGGAAGCAGTGTGATACTGGGATGCAGTGTGATACAGGGAAACAGTGTGATACAGGGAAGCAGTGTGATACAGGGACGCAGTGTGATACAGGGAAACAGTGTGATACAGGGAAGCAGTGTGATACAGGGACGCAGTGTGATACAGGGATGCAGGATGTTACAGGGAAGCAATGTGATACAGGGAAGCAGTGTGATACAGTGTTGCAGTGTGATAAAGGGAAGCAGTGTGATAGGGGAAGCAGTGTGATAAAGGGTCGCAGTGTGATAGGGGAAGCAGTGTGATAAAGGGACGCAGTGTGATAGAGGGAATCAGTGTTAAACAGGGATGCATTGTGATACAGGGATGCAGTGTGATACTAGGAAGCAGTGTGATACAGGGAAGCCGTGTGATAAAGGGATGCAGTGTAATAGAGGGAAGCAGTGTGATACAGGGAAGCAGTGTGGTACAGGGACGCAGTGTGATACAGTGAAGCACTGTGATACAACGAAGCAGTGTGATGCGGGCAAGCAAGGTGACGCAGGGAAACAGTGTGAAACAACGAAGCAGTGTGATACAGGGACGCAGTGTGATACAGGGAAACAGTGTGATAAAGGGAAGCAGTGTGATACAGGGACGCAGTGTGATACAGGGAAACAGTGTGATACAGGGAAGCAGTGTGACACACGGGTACAGTGTGAAACAGGGAAACAGTGTGATGCAGGGAAGCAGTGTGATACAGGGACGCAGTGTGATATAGGGAAACAGAGTGATACAGGGAAGCAGTGTGATACTGGGATGCAGTGTGATACAGGGAAACAGTGTGATACAGGGAAGCAGTGTGATACAGGGACGCAGTGTGATACAGGGAAACAGTGTGATACAGGGAAGCAGTGTGATACAGGGACGCAGTGTGATACAGGGATGCAGGATGTTACAGGGAAGCAATGTGATACAGGGAAGCAGTGTGATACAGTGTTGCAGTGTGATAAAGGGAAGCAGTGTGATAGGGGAAGCAGTGTGATAAAGGGTCGCAGTGTGATAGGGGAAGCAGTGTGATAAAGGGACGCAGTGTGATAGAGGGAATCAGTGTTAAACAGGGATGCATTGTGATACAGGGATGCAGTGTGATACTAGGAAGCAGTGTGATACAGGGAAGCAGTGTGATGCAGGGAAGCTGTGTGATACAGGGAAGCAGTGTGATGGGGAAGAAGTTTGACAGAGGGAAGCAGTGTGATAGAGGGAAGCAATCTGATAGAGGGAAGCCGTGTGATACAGGGTTGCAGTGTGATACAGGGAAGCAGTGTGATACAGGGAAGCAGTGTGATACAGGGACGCATTGTGATACGGGAAGCAGTGTGATACAGGGAAGCAGTATGATAGAGGGGAGCAGTGTGATAGGGGAAGAAGTGTGATACAGGGAAGCAGTGTGGTAGGGTGAAGCAGTGTGATACAGGGACACGTTGTGGTACAGGAAGCAGTATGATGCAGGGAAGCAGTGTGATACAGGGTTGCAGTGTGATACATGGACGCAGTGTAATACAGGGATGCCGCGTGATACAGGGACGTAGTGTGATACAGGGAAGCCATGTGATACAGGGAAGCAGTGTGATACAGGGAAGCAGTATGATACGTGGAAGCAGTATGATAAAGGGAAGTAGTGCGTTACAAAGAAGCAGTGTGATAGAGGGAAGCAGGGTGATACAGGGAAGCAGTGCGATACAGGGAAGCAGTGTGATCGGGGAAGAAGTGAGATACAGGGAAGAAGTGTGATACAGTAAGCAGTGAGATAGAGGGAAGCAGTGTGTTAGATGGAAGCAGCGTGCTAGAGGGAAGCAGTGTGATACAGGGAAGCAGTGTGATACAGGGATGCAGTGTGATAAAGGAAGCAGTGTGGTAGGGGAAGCAGTGTGATAAAGGGTCGCAGTGTGATGGGGAAGCAGTGTGATAAAGGGATGCAGTGTGATAGAGGTAAGCAGTGTGATAAAGGGATGCAGTGTGATAGAGGTAAGCAGTGTTAAACAGGGATGCATTGTGATACAGGGATGCAGTGTGATACTAGGAAGCAGTGTGATACAGGGAAGCAGTGTGATACAGGGAAGCAATGTGATGCAGGGAAGCAGTGTGATAGAGGGAAGCAATATGATAGAGGGTAGCAGTGTGATAGAGGGAAGCAGGATGTTACAGGGAAGCAATGTGATACAGGGAAGCAGTGTGATACGCGGAAGTAGTGTGATACAGGGAAGCAGTGTGATACAGGGACGCAGAGTGTTACAGGGAAGCAGTGTGATAGTGCAAGCAGTGTGATACAGGAAGCAGTGTGAAACAGGGAGGCTGTGTGATACAGGGAAGCTGTGTGATACAAGGAAGCAGTGTGATACAGGGAAGCAGTGTGATAGGGGAAGAAGTGTGATACAGGGAAGCAATGTGATTCAGGGAAGCAGTGTTATAGAGGGAAGAAGTGTGATAGTGGAAAGAGTGTGATACAGGTGAGCAGAGTGATACAGGGAAGCAGTGTGATAAAGGGACGCAGTGTAAGAGAGGGAAGCAGTGTGATACAGGGACGCAGTGTGATACAGGGAAGCATTGTGATGCAGTGAAGCAGTATGATGGGGAATACGTGCGATATAGGGAAGCAGCGTAATACAGGGAAGAAATGTGATACAGGGAAGCCGTGAGATAAAGGGACGCAGTGTGATACAGGGAAGCAGTGTGATAGAGGGAAGCAATGTGATACAGGGATGGAGTGTAATACAGGAAGGAAAGTGATACAGGGAAGCAGTGTGATACTGGGATGGAGTGTGATACAGGAAGGAAAGTGATACAGGGAAGCAGTGTGATACTGGGAAGCAGTATGATACAGGGAAGCAGTGTGATACAGGGAAGCAGTGTGATAGGTGAAGAAGTGAGATACGTGGAAGCAGTGTGATACAGGGAAGCCGTGTGATAAAGGGACGCAGTGTGATAGAGGAAAGCAGTGTGATACGGGAAGCAGTGTGATACAGGGAAGCAGTGTGATACGCGGAAGTAGTGTGATACAGGGAAGCAGTGTGAAACAGGGACGCAGAATGTTACAGGGAAGCAGTGTGATAGTGCAAGCAGTGTGATACAGGCAGCAGTGTGATACAGGGAAGCCGTGTGATAAAGGGATGCAGTGTGATATAGGGAAGCAGTGTTTTAGAGGGAAGCAGTATGATACAGGGAAGCAGTGTGATAGATGGAAGCAGTGTCATACAGGGAAGCAGTATGATAAAGGGAAGCAGTGTGATAGAGGGAACACTGTGATACAGGGGAGCAGTGTGAGACAGGGAATCAGTGTGATAGGGGAAGCAGTGTTTTAGAGGGAAGCAGTATGATACAGGGAAGCAGTGTGATAGATGGAAGCAGTGTCATACAGGGAAGCAGTATGATAAAGGGAAGCAGTGTGATAGAGGGAACACTGTGATACAGGGGAGCAGTGTGAGACAGGGAAGCAGTGTGATACAGGGAAGCAGTGTGATAGAGGGAAGCAGTGTGATACAGGGAAGTAGTGTGACACAGGGAAGCAGTGTGATAGAGGAAAGCAGTGTGATAGAGGGAAGCAATGTGATAGAGGGCAGCAGTGTGATAGAGGGAAGCAGTATGATATAGGGACGCATTGTGATATGGGAAGCAGTATGATACAGGGAAGCAGTGTGATACAGGGAAGCAGTATGATACAGGGAAGCAGTGTGATATGGGGAAGCATTGTGATACAGGGAAGCAGTGTGATACAGGGAAGCAGTGTGATACAGGGAAGCAGTGTGATACGCGGAAGTAGTGTGATACAGGGAAGCAGTGTGATACAGGGACGCAGAGTGTTACAGGGAAGCAGTGTGATAGTGCAAGCAGTGTGATACAGGAAGCAGTGTGATACAGGGAGGCTGTGTGATACAGGGAAGCCGTGTGATAAAGGGATGCAGTGTAATAGAGGGAAGCAGTGTGATACAGGGAAGCAGTGTGGTACAGGGACGCAGTGTGATACAGTGAAGCACTGTGATACAACGAAGCAGTGTGATGCGGGGAAGCAAGGTGACGCAGGGAAACAGTGTGAAACAACGAAGCAGTGTGATACAGGGACGCAGTGTGATACAGGGAAACAGTGTGATAAAGGGAAGCAGTGTGATACAGGGACGCAGTGTGATACAGGGAAACAGTGTGATACAGGGAAGCAGTGTGACACACGGGTACAGTGTGAAACAGGGAAACAGTGTGATGCAGGGAAGCAGTGTGATACAGAGACGCAGTGTGATATAGGGAAACAGAGTGATACAGGGAAGCAGTGTGATACTGGGATGCAGTGTGATACAGGGAAACAGTGTGATACAGGGAAGCAGTGTGATACAGGGACGCAGTGTGATACAGGGAAACAGTGTGATACAGGGAAGCAGTGTGATACAGGGACGCAGTGTGATACAGGGATGCAGGATGTTACAGGGAAGCAATGTGATACAGGGAAGCAGTGTGATACAGTGTTGTAGTGTGATAAAGGGAAGCAGTGTGATAGGGGAAGCAGTGTGATAAAGGGTCGCAGTGTGATAGGGGAAGCAGTGTGATAAAGGGACGCAGTGTGATAGAGGGAATCAGTGTTAAACAGGGATGCATTGTGATACAGGGATGCAGTGTGATACTAGGAAGCAGTGTGATACAGGGAAGCAGTGTGATGCAGGGAAGCTGTGTGATACAGGGAAGCAGTGTGATACAGGGAAGCAGTGTGATACAGGGACGCATTGTGATACGGGAAGCAGTGTGATACAGGGAAGCAGTATGATAGAGGGGAGCAGTGTGATAGGGGAAGAAGTGTGATACAGGGAAGCAGTGTGGTAGGGTGAAGCAGTGTGATACAGGGACACGTTGTGGTACGGGAAGCAGTATGATGCAGGGAAGCAGTGTGATACAGGGAAGCAATGTGATGCAGGGAAGCAGTGTGATAGGGGAAGAAGTGTGACAGAGGGAAGCAGTGTGATAGAGGGAAGCAATATGATAGAGGGAAGCAGTGTGATAGAGGGAAGCAGGATGTTACAGGGAAGCAATGTGATACAGGGAAGCAGTGTGATACGCGGAAGTAGTGTGATACAGGGAAGCAGTGTGATACAGGGACGCAGAGTGTTACAGGGAAGCAGTGTGATAGTGCAAGCAGTGTGATACAGGAAGCAGTGTGATACAGGGAGGCTGTGTGATACAGGGAAGCCGTGTGATAAAGGGATGCAGTGTAATAGAGGGAAGCAGTGTGATACAGGGAAGCAGTGTGGTACAGGGACGCAGTGTGATACAGTGAAGCACTGTGATACAACGAAGCAGTGTGATGCGGGGAAGCAAGGTGACGCAGGGAAACAGTGTGAAACAACGAAGCAGTGTGATACAGGGACGCAGTGTGATACAGGGAAACAGTGTGATACAGGGAAGCAGTGTGATACAGGGACGCAGTGTGATATAGGGATGCAGGATGTTACAGGGAAGCAATGTGATACAGGGAAGCAGTGTGATACAGTGTTGTAGTGTGATAAAGGGAAGCAGTGTGATAGGGGAAGCAGTGTGATAAAGGGTCGCAGTGTGATAGGGGAAGCAGTGTGATACAGGGACGCAGTGTGATAGAGGGAATCAGTGTTAAACAGGGATGCATTGTGATACAGGGACGCAGTGTGATACAGGGAAACAGTGTGATAAAGGGAAGCAGTGTGATACAGGGACGCAGTGTGATACAGGGAAACAGTGTGATACAGGGAAGCAGTGTGACACACGGGTACAGTGTGAAACAGGGAAACAGTGTGATGCAGGGAAGCAGTGTGATACAGGGACGCAGTGTGATATAGGGAAACAGTGTGATACAGGGAAGCAGTGTGATACAGGGACGCATTGTGATACAGGGAAACAGTGTGATACAGGGAAGCAGTGTGATACAGGGACGCAGTGTGATACAGGGAAACAGTGTGATACAGGGAAGCAGTGTGATACAGGGACGCAGTGTGATACAGGGATGCAGGATGTTACAGGGAAGCAATGTGATACAGGGAAGCAGTGTGATACAGGGTTGCAGTGTGATAAAGGGAAGCAGTGTGATAGGGGAAGCAGTGTGATAAAGGGTCGCAGTGTGATAGGGGAAGCAGTGTGATAAAGGGACGCAGTGTGATAGAGGGAATCAGTGTTAAACAGGGATGCATTGTGATACAGGGATGCAGTGTGATACTAGGAAGCAGTGTGATACAGGGAAGCAGTGTGATGCAGGGAAGCTGTGTGATACAGGGAAGCAGTGTGATGGGGAAGAAGTTTGACAGAGGGAAGCAGTGTGATAGAGGGAAGCAATCTGATAGAGGGAAGCCGTGTGATACAGGGTTGCAGTGTGATACAGGGAAGCAGTGTGATACAGGGAAGCAGTGTGATACAGGGACGCATTGTGATACGGGAAGCAGTGTGATACAGGGAAGCAGTATGATAGAGGGGAGCAGTGTGATAGGGGAAGAAGTGTGATACAGGGAAGCAGTGTGGTAGGGTGAAGCAGTGTGATACAGGGACACGTTGTGGTACGGGAAGCAGTATGATGCAGGGAAGCAGTGTGATACAGGGTTGCAGTGTGATACATGGACGCAGTGTAATACAGGGATGCCACGTGATACAGGGACGTAGTGTGATACAGGGAAGCCATGTGATACAGGGAAGCAGTGTGATACAGGGAAGCAGTATGATACGTGGAAGCAGTATGATAAAGGGAAGTAGTGCGTTACAAAGAAGCAGTGTGATAGAGGGAAGCAGGGTGATACAGGGAAGCAGTGCGATACAGGGAAGCAGTGTGATCGGGGAAGAAGTGAGATACAGGGAAGAAGTGTGATACAGTAAGCAGTGAGATAGAGGGAAGCAGTGTGTTAGAGGGAAGCAGCGTGCTAGAGGGAAGCAGTGTGATACAGGGAAGCAGTGTGATACAGGGATGCAGTGTGATAAAGGAAGCAGTGTGGTAGGGGAAGCAGTGTGATAAAGGGTCGCAGTGTGATGGGGAAGCAGTGTGATAAAGGGATGCAGTGTGATAGAGGTAAGCAGTGTGATAAAGGGATGCAGTGTGATAGAGGTAAGCAGTGTTAAACAGGGATGCATTGTGATACAGGGATGCAGTGTGATACTAGGAAGCAGTGTGATACAGGGAAGCAGTGTGATACAGGGAAGCAATGTGATGCAGGGAAGCAGTGTGATAGAGGGAAGCAATATGATAGAGGGAAGCAGTGTGATAGAGGGAAGCAGGATGTTACAGGGAAGCAATGTGATACAGGGAAGCAGTGTGATACAGGGTTGCAGTGTGATACAGGGAAGCAGTGTGATACAGGGAAGCAGTGTGATACAGGGATGCAGGATGTTACAGGGAAGCAATGTGATACAGGGAAGCAGTGTGATACAGGGTTGCAGTGTGATACAGGGAAGCAGTGTGATACAGGGAAGCTGTGTGATACAGGGAAGCCGTGTGATGCAGGGAAGCAGTTTGATACAATGAAGCAGTGTGATACAGGGTCGCATGTGATACAGGGAAGCCATCTGATAAAGTGACGCAGTGTGATAGAGGGAAGCAGTGTGATAGAGGGAAGCAGTGTGATACAGGGAAGCAGTGTGATCGGGTGAAGCAGTGTGATACAGGGACACATTGTGATATGGGAAGCAGTATGATGCAGGGAAGCAGTATGATACAGGGACGCAGTGTGATACAGGGAAACAGTGTGATACAGGGTTGCAGTGTGATAGAGGGAAGCAGTGTGATACAGGGAAGCAGTGTTGCAGGGAAGCCGTCTGATAAAGGGAAGCAGTGTGATAGAGGGAAGCAATATGATACAGGGACATATTGTGATATGGGAAGCAGTGTGATACAGGGAAGCAGTGTGATAGAGGGAAGCTGTGTGATATCGGGACGCAGTGTGATAGAGGGAAGCTGTGTGATATCGGGACGCAGTGTGATAGAGGGAAGCAGTGTGATGCAGGGAAGCAGTGTGATACAGGGAATCAATGTGATATTGGAAAGCAGTGTGGTATAGGAAGTCATGTGACTCAGGGAAGCAGTGTGATAGGGGAAGCAGTGTGATACAGGGAATCAATGTGATACAGGGAAGCAGCGTGATAGGGGAAGCAGTGTGATACAGGGAAACAGTGTGATAGGGGAAGCAGTGTGATCGGGGAAGAAGTGTGATGCATGGAAGCAGTGTGATACAGGGAAGCAGTGTAATACAGGGAACATGCTTTCGGGATGGTGTGTGAAGAATTTCATAGTTTCTAGGCCAGATCCCCCTTTTATTCTCTGTGAAAATCAAACCAGTTTCATTTTAGTTCCATTCAAGCTTGCAGAGATGGTCAAACCAAAGCCAGTACCTTCTGAAAGTGCAGCACTGCTTCATTGCACTGGAAAGCCAGCTGGAATTTGTGCATTCTGGTCCTGGAGTGCTACTTGAATCCTGAGGCTCAGAGGTAAGAGCGGTGCTCATTGAGCCCCATCCAACAACAGCAACCACATTAACATGTGACTGGGAGTCATCAAGTCATCGAGTAATGCAGCACAGAAACAGACCCCTCAGTCCAACTGGTCCATGCTGACCATAATCCCAAACTACATTAGTCCCACTTGCTCGTGCTTGGCCTATTTCCCTCCAAATATTCCCCATTCATATACTTATCAATTGTATTTTAAACATTGTAACCTTACTCGCATCCACCACTTTCTCTGCCAGTTCATTCCACCCACAAACCTCGACATAAAAAAGTTGCCCTTCATGTCTTTTTTAAATCTTTCTCCTCTCGCTCTAAAGTGTGCCCCCTAGTTTTGTATTTCCCCCACCATAGGTAAAAGACACGTGCTATTAAATTTATCTGTACTCTTCATGATTTTATAAACGTCTCTAAGGTCATCCCTCAACCTCCTGTGCTCCAGATTATCTAGCCTCTCCTTATAACTCAAATTGGAGTCACATTTCAGCTCAGACCAGGTATAGATGCCCGGTCTCCTTCTTTAAATGACATTCCTAAGCATCGGAATGTAGGATATAGATGCGTGAGTATTCCATTTGGTCCCTCAAGCATGCCCCACTGACTTGAGCCACAACGTATCTGATCTTCTACGTAAGTTCTCTTTTCCCACACTATCCCCATACCTTGGGGTTTTCTTGAGGGTCGCAGTGCAATTGTCTCTCGATGAAGTCACCTAAACTGCAGAAGTGATGACTGAGGAGACTCTTTATTTCTTCTGACTTTGCAGCTTCCTCGTGGGTCGTTCAAAATTGCATCAGCTTATTCATTCTCAACATATTGAAAGGCCGAGTGGACCATGGATCTCTTGGTTCCCATTCCAATGCTGAAGGATGAGAAACAGTTACCATTTGTAGCTTGTTTATAAGTTTTAAATAAACTACTGCATGTCCTTCCACTAATTAATATCTAGGGATCAGTCAGAGCTATTTGTCAAGAAATCTTTGCATGTGAGGATACTTTAATGAGAGTCAGTTTTCCAGCTGATTTGAAGCACCAGTGTAAGGGTCTCTGTGATACATGGGGGCACTTATGATCTGATAACCCCCGGGGAAAGCTCTGCCACTAATTGGCAGTAAATTAGCTCCTACAGCCTGAGAGGTGACAAGAACATCTGGTGCAGAGAGGAAACACAGGGACAGGGAAGCACATGTCTTTCTGAGGCTGATGTTGAGTCATAATAGCACAGCGGAATGGGTTTTGCTGTGTGCCACTTCTGCCTGATTAGTGGGCCAGAGGGGGAGCGGAGTCTGGTGATTATAGGCTAACAACATTGACTTCAAACTCCAGGCATTAATGCCGATGTAATAAATCTGGTCATTTCTGGAGGTGAGCCAGAGAGAAAGGACCATGGGAAGTTGTCAGATTATCATGAAAGCCCATCCAGCTCATAGACACGGAAGGGAACCTGGGAACTTCTCCAGTCTGGCCTCCACAGGACTCCAGTCCCTGCAACTCATCGTTGTCTCTTGGAGTTATTCGAGGTGTTACAAAGCTGAGCAGTAAACATTACCATGTCAAACAGCCCAAGAAATAAGAACTATAAGCAGCCTCTTCCCATCTATCTGGTCCACCTTCATCTCTGACCTATCATCTCCCCCCCCCCCCCCCCCCCCCCCCCCCCCCACACATTCATCTACCTAGCGCACTCTCAGCTGCCTTACCCCCTAGCCCCAGCCCCTTCCCATTTATCTCTCAGCCCCCTTGGCCCCCTCTGATCACTCAGCCTCTCCAGCCTGCTCTGCCATTTGCTATGATCACGGATGATCTCATCTTGGCCTCTACTCTACTGTCCTGCCTGCTCTCCATTACCGTTACAACGTGTCTACCTCCTCCTTAAATTTACTGAAATAGTCGATGTCTTGAATTTATCAAATCGGAAGAAGAGATGATCGAAATGGGTGACATCTATCAGGACCAAAGACCAGATGATGTTTCTGCTGCCAATGAAGGAACCAAACTCATCCAGCACTTTATGTCTCTCTCAACTGGCCCACTGTGTAACTCCAGCCTTTTCTGTTTTGATTTTGTGATCAAATTAAGCCCAAAGCAGATAGCACCACAGCTGTAAAGAACACATTGGAATTTAGGTTCAAAGCTCAGTCACATTGTTCCAACCCATTGAAGGATTGGCACTGTGTAGGGTCACTCCCCTGCTTCAAGCTTAGCATCCCCCTTGCCACACAATCCCAATTGCTACAGAGCTGTTCAGCTGGAATGGTTGGGCAGAAAAAAGAGAACATTGGAAAACAGAAGAGTATAGCTTTCAAGAAATAAATTAAGTCATCGATAATCTCAGAGGAGCTCTTAGCTGTTAGCTAGCTACAAGTGTCTATCCTCGGGATTGGCTGACTTTAGCAGCAGATGCACGGGAACGTCACCACCTGCACGTTCCCGAACAAGCCACTCGTGTTCCTGACTTGGAAATGTATCGCTGTTCCTTCACTGTCACTGGGACAAAATCCTGGAATTTCCTCACTACTGGCATTGTGGGTCATCCCCACAACATATGGACTGCAGTGGTTCAAGAAGGCAGCTCACCCCCACTTTCTCAAGGGCAACTAGTGACCGGCAATAAATGTTGGCCATACAGCGATGTTCACATCCCATGAGTGACTAAAATAAATTAAGCTCTTGTTTCCGGTACAGCATACAATAAAGAAAATTACAACATAGTTTTCAATAAATCTGTAAATGTATGCAACACTGAGTCGCAGTCAGGCTTTCATTTTGGATGATATGTCTCCTTGATTTGCAAATTATAATATATCTGCCAACTATTATGGATTACAGAATATCTACCAATTATCACGAATGACTGAAGCAAGCAAGGTTCTTCCTTCCAGAGAAGACTCGACTCAATCTTGACCTGATGAGAACTTTAAGATTACAAAGTGGTCCAATAGAATGGGGTTAGAGAACTATTTCCACTTTGAGGGTGAGAATCCACAATGAGGGTGGGATGAAGTCAGGGTTGGAATGAGGAACACAAGCCCTAGTAGAGACCATTCAGGCTGAATGACCTGCTTCTGTGGCCTGTACATTCCAAGGATATTATTAATGAATAGGTGGCCATTCTATGCACTGAACTAAACAAATAGCATTGAGAAAGATAAAGTGAGAAAACAGCTGCTGAACTCCAGTATAGGCCACTGCTCAGAACTCAGTTTGATAGGACAAATGCTCAGTTAGCTCATTTATCGGTGTACTTGTACTCTCTGGGATCTACAAGGAAGAGAAATCATCTTGAAATGCATAATATGTTTACAGGATTTGACGTCGTCAATATTGCTTCCACTGGCCACTTAATTTAGAACTGGAGCTCATTGTCTCAGAATAAGGGTTTAGTCATCGAGAAGTGTTTGAGAATTCTTGGGTCTTCCACTACAGAGAGCCATGGCTGTTTGGTCATTGAGCTATTTCAAGACAGCAAGAGAGAGAGATAGTTTGGGATTTGAAGGGAATGGGGATATGGTCAGTGCTTGGAGGTAGAAGATCGGTCTATATGACAGGTGTATATAACCAACTCCTTCTCCTAGTTTCCATTTTCTTCTGTTTATTGTGCCATTGTTATTACTAGTTCATTTCTGATTTAGTAAGCTAATGGGGGTCTGATGGGATTATACCCTTTCCAAAGAGGACTCTGCGAGGTTCTGAAGCCTCAATGACGAAAGTAAGTCCAGGGGATTAGCAGAATTCCAATACATTCTTGTCAATGGACTTCCTTGGTAAGCACAATACTCCAAAAATTGACAGCTTAATCGGGAATAAAATCCATCCAAATTGATCACTGTAGGTTTGCTTTAAACAGTTGCCAAATCACAGTAATTAGCAAAGAAACTTTGCATCAATCAGCAAAACCCTGAAAGTGATTGATTCAATGCCAATTTAGGCATTTAAAAGACTCTATGTAGAAATCCATGGGAAGTAAAGGTGGGTTTTTGTTCAGAGTTGAATCTTTCCAATACCTATGGATACAGGTGATGGTCTGAGTGTTTTTACTCATCTCACCAAGTCTGATGCACAGACAAATGACAATTCTATCCTGAAACCATTGCAGAATACTTATTTTTCATTCTGAATCCTACACTCCCTTGCACAGGCCCTTTCACTCCATGAGCACATTTAATGCCGAATTTTTATATATTTAATAAAACAGAACATCAAAACAAAGAGGATGTATAACTTGTGAACAGAGAGTGCAAAATATTCCTACTAACTTTAGCACGTTAATACTATTATAATCTCCAGTTGTGGTTTTACATAGGGACTGGGGATTTAAAATACAAAAGGCATCTGCAGAATTATCCACACCATCTGTAAGCTGATTACACAACTGAGGCTAGCAAGATAGCAATGACCAGCACACAGACAATAATGCAAAAGGATTAACAACTAATAATTAAAAATATGTCACAGGAGTAAAGGACTCTCCTCTAAAATTAGGAAAATTCAACAGTACTGAGCAAAATACCCACAATGCACTTCCATGCACATTTCTCTTTCTATTCCCTTTCAGTTTAGACTTTACTACCTGTGCCTTCACCACAACAAACATAGAAATTGCTTCATCCCAACAGCTTAATTCGAGAATAGTACAGCAGAAAACGAGGTTGTTCAGCCCACCGAACCTGTGCTAATGCTATTAACGACTATCTGCCATTAGGCCTACTCGAAAGGAACCTCCTCCTGCATTCCTCAATATCATCAAGGATTTTGTTCTCAATGCTTTTTTGAAGATCAGTGTTGAATCTCTATCTACCACCTAATCATCTAACCACTTTGTTGCACAAAAAATGCTTTTCCATTTGCTGCCTCTGATTTTCTTCCTCTAATTTTTTTCATCCGTCTCTGATCATTGACCCCTCAGGCATTGGAAGTAATAGCTCTTTATTCACTCCACATCAAGCCCCCTTGATTTTGAACATCTTTTTCAAATCTCTCTTGTCCCTTTCTGCCTGAAGAACAACAATCTCATCTTCTCCATGTGATTCCACAAGCTTGGAATCATTCCAGTAAATCTATTCTTTGCACTGTCTAATGTATTTGGGCTGAACATTACAATATTTTTGACAAGGTGTTTTATCTGTTGGACAGTTTCACTCAGCGAGGTCCTGTGGGTTTTCTCACGATAGCATCACAAACTCACCTCATAACTATCTACCACACTCCATGGTGCCCATTTCATCCACTACCAACCCAAAACTCCTACTCACCACAGCCAGAAATACTTATCCCTGCCAGGATATTGGCACGGGTAAGTATCCCTGGCACCGATGCCATCATTCAAAGGTCATTGTGCTCCCCATCAAGCATTGTCTGTCTGGAGCTGCCCTGCACCATTTATGACCTTTACTCCCCTCATGACACACAAGGGAAATGGTTGCCCTGCTTTGTAGCCAGGCTCCTGGAGGTCCTGCAGGATGGAGCCATGCAGGAGGTGACTGGCAGAGGGGACTATAACTCCAGATGCACCCTGCCCAGTCTGAGCTTCCACTTGGGCTAGTGTATGGCTGAGACATCGAAGGAATGACCAGCAGCGTAGGAAGGTCAACACCACCACCACTCTGTCAGTGCCACCACTATCTCAACTTCACACTCACTCCCTGCTACTGCATCTTCCTCCCAACAAGGTTCCTGCACTGCCATTCTCACTAATGTATGCAATGCATTCCACTCACTCTTAACCATCTTGACTCCCTGCCACACACACATACGCACACTTACACATACACACACATAAACATACACACATGCGCACAGACACACACGCATGCACACGCACACCACACACACACACACACACGCACACACGCACACACACACACACTCTGTAAGCAGCAACAAGATGTCCATCCCTTGAGTGATCTCTGCTGACCAGTGTCCTGGCTTTGGATCAGTAAATAAACAGCAAGGCAACAGAGCAAAACTCAGAGCCTTCAAACAACAGCTGAGGGATAATGTGTTAAAAGGCAAGACAGGGATGTATCTAAATGGACTTTCTGAATGAAAACATAATTCCAGGACACAGCTACTAGCAAAATCTGTAAGAATAACCAAAGGAGGAGGCAGGAGTGTTTTGAATACACTGGTGATTGGAAACCCCCAGTGGATATCTAAGTGGAACGGGGAGGCGGGTTCGTGAACATGGTGATTCAAGGTCATGTCATAAAATCTCTTGGAATGTGCCGTCCAGCTTTGGAAATCTTGTTCCCAATTATTTGAGCAAGCTGGTGTGTGGTCTTTGCTTTCTTGGACTGATTGCCTGGAAGTGGAGTTTATTGCGTGTGTGCAATCAATCCTGGCTTGTGTGGAAGGAGGTGTGGTGCATTGGGCTGGTCTATTGTGTTTGAAATCATTCCTCAAGGTTTGATGTCATAAAGTCCTGCCTCCAACTGTTCCACCCCTCCTCCAGCTCTCTGCCTTTGCCAAACATAAAAGATTTTTATCTTCTTCACATTTTTATAACTCAAAATAGAACAGAAAATGAAAGAAAAATGACTTTCAATACACCGTAACCGTTCTCTAAGCTTTAACCTGCGGTATTGTTCTGGGGGTTAATAACCACGAGAAATATATATGGGGTAACCAAACTACAACACCCTGGATGACCAAGAATATTGATGAGAAATTAAGGGAAAAAGGCAGACATGAGAATGAATACCGAAATAATAATAGAAATAGAAATCAGGAAGTGTACCTCAATAGCAAGAGAGACTAAGGCTGGAATAACAGAGTTAAGAGGAAACGTGTGGAATGGGTAGCAATGGGTAAAATGTTCTTCAGACACATGAATAATAAAAGATTAATGAAAGATAGAGTGGGGTCCATAGGCCACAAGCAGGGTAGATTGCTCGCTGAGGCAAAGGCTATGCCAGAGATACTAAATGAATACTTTGCTGCTGTCTTTACCAAATTAGAAAATGGGGACAAAGGCCCAGGTGAAAATGTGGGTGTTGAGCAACTGAGCAGAATAGTGATAGACAAAGAAGGAGGTGCTATAGAAGGCTGACAACACCCAGGAAGAGAAGACGCCAGGTCTGTATGGGATGTATCCTAGATTCCTGATTCGGGAAGGCAGCTGTTGACAGAAATTTTCCAGAACTCTCTAAACACAGGATTCGTCCTGGAGTACTGAAGGATTGCAAATGTCACACTGTTGTTTAAGGAAGGGGCAAAGGATAATTCTAGAAACTATAGACATGCCAGTTTAATGTCAATAGTGGGAAAACTGAGGGAGGTCTTAAAACAGAAGAAAGTAAATATGCACTTAGAGGAATATAAGTTAGACAGTCAACGTGGCTTTGTCAAGGGCAGGTCATGATCCATTGGATTGATTTCTTTGGTGACGTGACACTGGCTGTGGATGAGGGTAATGCTGATGTCAGTGTATATTTGGATTTTCAGAAAGCATTTGATACAGTGCCACATGGCAGGATGGTGAGCTAAGTAGAAATGTTTGAGAGTGATGGGTCCTTGGCAGAATGGATTAAAAATTGGCTAAAAGATAGGAAACAGAGGGTATCTATAGATGGGCATTTCTCAGACTGGAAAGTACTGCTTCTCAGAGATCTGTGTTTGGACTCTTGCTTTTCCTGATTTATATGAATGATTTGGAGATGGGTGTTGAGGGTCTGGGGAGGGCTGTCGAACAGAGAGACTTTGGGGCTCAGATAAATAGTTCCTTGAAGGCAGAATCACAGGAAGATGGGACAATGAAGAAGGAGTTTGGTACACTTGCCTTTATTGATCAGTGCATTGAGTATCGGAGTGGGAAGATCATGCTGCCATAGTACAGGACATTGGTTAGGCTACTTTTGGAATACTGCATTCAGTTTTGGTCTCCCTGCTAAAGGAAGGATGTTGTTAAACTTGAAAGGGTGCAGAAAAGATTTACAAGGATGTTGCCAGGTTTGGAGAGTTTGAACTAAAGGCAGAGGCTGAATATGCTGGGGCTATTTTCCTTGGAGCATTGGAGGTAGAGGGGTGACCTAATAGAGGTTCAGAAAATCATGAGGTGCATGGATAGGGTCAATAGCCAAGGTCTTTTTCCCAGTGTAGCAGAGTCCAAACTAAAGGGCATTGGTTTAAGGTGAGAAGGGAAAAGTATAAAAGGGAACAAAAGGGCAACTTAATGAGCTGCCAGAGGAAGGTGGTGGAGGCTGGTACAATTGCAACATTTAAAAGGCATCTGGACAGGTACATGACTAGGAAGGGTTTGGAGGGATATAGCCCAAGTGCTGGCAAATGGGACTAGATTGGGTTGGGATATTTGGTTGGCATGGACGAGTTGGACTGAAGGGTCTGTTTCCATGCTGTACATCTCTATGCTGCTATGCTTCATAAAAAGGTCACTGGACTTGAAATATTAATTCTGTTTCTCTCTCCACAAATGCTGCCAAATCTGCTGAGTTTCTCCAGCACTCTGTTTTCAAAAGCCTGAACTAGATTGTTTAGGTTCTGGTACACGGATAGCCTGGTTTAAAGTCTTTTAAATGCAATCCTCTGCACGAATTTTAAATGTAGAATATGCTTTACCTTCATAATTGGGGAACTGACTACAATGCTTCTTCTGCCAATGGCCTTGTTCATATTTTAAAGTCATTTTCAATCATTGAAATTCATTTTGCTCATGGACAATGGTTGACAGTGTAATTACAGATCTTCCTTTTTTTACAATCAAGTTATTTTCAACTGTATCAAACTGCACCAAATTACCACATAAAGAATATGTTTCCAAACAGAACCTTTTTTTCCACATCAAGTTTGAGCTGAAACCAAGAGGAGGGGAGATTCTCAAAATTGGCACAATTCAAGGAACCGTGTGCACTCAGAGGTCAGATTGAAGCTTAGCCCCCATTGCATTTCATGGATATTGCTGTAAAGAGAGAGTTCCCAGCAGACAGTAGGTGATATTTACCAATAATGTGCTCTGATCTGTGCATGTGCCTGGTCGCTCAGTATTGCAGAATGTACTATACACTGTGCACCCACTGCCAACAAGATCTTTGAGACACTCATGTGCGAAGCCATTAAACATTTTTAAAGTGACAATAGAGTGCAATACACAGACCGCAAGGGGCAGGTTTTAATGAGAGGGTGCATTGGCTAATGACTTGCTCCTGCTAGTTGGATTAGGAGCAGAGAGTTGGGAGTCTGATACAATGGCAGTGGAATGTAGGGACTTAAGTGCCTGCTACCTCATGCTGTAATAGCAGGGAAGGTGCAGGATTGCACTCCCACCATGAAATGGGGTCAATTTAGGACTTCTTCAGTTTTGTATTCCTGGTCCCTTCCTGGTGGGCTCCTATCTGGGAACTTTGGCATACCCAGTAGCAGAAGCTGCCTGTTGGCCACCACCCACCCCCATCAACCTGCCACCCACCCAGTGTCACAGCTCACCTGATCCTGCTGAGCTGGCCCTGGTTTCCAGGTACAATTGAAATTGGTGTATTTGTGTGTGTGTGTGTGTGTGTATGTGTGTGTGCTCACATGCAAGCATGCGTGTGTGTTTGTGCGCGTGTACGAGTGTGACTATGTGTATGTGTGTGCGTGTTTGTGTGTGTGTGCGTTTGTGTTTGTGTGTGTGTGCATGCGTGTGTATGTGTGTGCGTGAGTGCTTGCGCACATGTGTGCGCGCCTGTTTGTGTGTGTCTGTGTGCATGTGTGTGCGCGCGTGTGTGTGTTTGTGTATCTGTGTGTATGTCCGTGTGTGTGTGCGCATGTGTGCGCGTGTGTGTGTTTGTGTGTCTGTGTGTGTGCATGTGTGTGTGTGTTTGTGTGTCTGTGTGTGTGTGCACACGTGTTTGTGTGTCTGTGTGTGTGCACGCGTGTGTCTGTGTCTGTGTGTGTGCGCACATGCGTGCTTGTGTGCGTGTGTGTGGAGAGGGGAGGTTGTGGTAGTAGTGTTTCCATGATGTTTCCTCTTCTTCGTGCAGTCCCATCAGTGGCCACTGCTCCCAGTGGCGCTGCTCAAGCTAAAGAGCTGCCAGCTCTCTGATTGGTTGGCAGTTCTTGCTGGCTGGGTCCCCGCCTTCCTGGTGAATCACTTGAAGCTTGTCAGAAAAATAACACAGGGAGAGGTTAAAAGGGGATTAGGAGTGGAAACATAGCACTTGTAACATACAATAGAGGCACAAAGTATTTAAAAGGGAAGTGGACAACTAGTGGCAGGCAATTTGAAGGAGGAAGGTGCAGAATAGAACTAATTGGTGAGCTATTTGAGTTAGTATAGATACAACGGGCTGAATAGGTTCTGTTCATTTTGAAAAAATACATTGATTTTAAATGGAGGGGTTAATAAAACAATCGCAGAAGCATAATGTCAAATTTCCATAGCGACTGACCTAGTTTAAAAATAAAGTTACGAGTCATTGTAAAGTTGTTCTTAAAAAAATTATGCATGCAGTGAATCATCAACTCTGACTTGCTGGCTGAGTACTCAGAGGAAGACATGTCTCCCCCTACTTAGACTGACACAGACACAGATCCCAAACCCCTCACAAAACTCCCAGCAACACCCCCCCCCACCACCCCACCCCAACACACACACAAAAGATACATAAGCAGACAGGCACACATTCATAGACATGTACACCAAGGGACACAGGCACAATCGAACATGTTTAGCATGAACACATGCAAAAACACACATACAGGCATTTTCCTTCTGTTTAATTAGCCACATTGCTCCCTCCTCCCGAGACTCAGCAGGAAGTGAATTATACAAGAAAATGCTCTGCTGAATTCTGCATGGACGGAAGAGCCTCTATACACTCCACTTGCTTCTAATTGCTCACTAACTAAAACCAAGTCTTAAGCAACCAGTTGCAAATCATGAGCCACTTGGAAAAGATCTGTTACAAAGCCCCCAATGAGCAGGATTAGCATTTTACAGTAAACTGCCCTTGGAGTTCAACATCACACACATACTGGTGAAACCCAAACCTGAGTTACTGCACTATCTGAGTCACATATACTCACAGGTTAAAGGAATGAAGGAGAGCCCTAAGTCACAGTGAACATGATTCAAATCTGATCATCAAGTTTCCCTGCAATATGTTGATGTCTATAGAGGTCTGTATAACAAAATTAAGAAAATGTAAGCGCTGAGCTATGTACCACTTCCTGTGGTAAAGCAAGAACGCTGAATGATAACGGGTTCCACAGAAGAGTTAATGCAGGTTTCTTGCACACACATTGCTCTGAAGGACACAGGTATGTGGTAGAACAAAGGGATGGTAAAGGAGATAAGTGAGCCCTTCCAAACTGTTCCATCATTCCCTTAGAGTCATCGAGTCCTACAGGACGGAAACAGACCTTTTGGTCCAGCTCACTGCACTGACCAGATATCTCAATCTGATCTAGTCCCATTTGCCAGCATTTGGCCCATATCACTCTAAACACTTCTTATTTCATAGAGTCATAGAATCACACAGCACAGAAACAGATCCTTCAGACCAACGAATCTATGCTGATCATAATCCCAAACTAAACTAGCCCCAGTTACCTACACTTGGCCCATATCCCTCCAAACATTTCTTATTTATGTACTTATCCAAATATATTTTAAATGTTGTAACTGTACCCGCATCCACCACTTCCTCTGGAAGTTCATTCCACACACAAACTACTCTGTGTAAAACAATTGCTCCCCATGTCTTTTTAAAATGTTTCTCTACTTACTAAGAATATGCCCCCTTAGTTTTACAATCCTCCACCTCAGGGAAAAGGCATCTGCCATTCCCCTTATCTATGTCCCTCATGATTTTATAAACCTCTATGAGGTCACTTCCCAACCTCCTATACTCTCATGAAAAAGTTCCCAGCCTCCCCACAGCCACTTCCGGCCCTCACATCATCGCTGATGCCACATGCTCAGTGACCTCCACCACCCCTACTGCCATGATCACCACCACTTCCGCCCCCACCAGCGCCACTCACCTGCATTCTGCTGACATGCCCCTCACAAACCCCCCTGTCACTATCCCCACACCCCAGAACCCCGAGGGGAACATTACCCCTGCTCATGACTCCACCCCCATTCCCCCCACCATCACACCCACTCCAGGTACTGGCTCCGACCCCACTCCCAGCTCCACACCCACACCAGATCCCAGCTCCCGGCCCTGCCGAGTTTTCACCATCCCTCCAGACCTCCCACCCACTGAGGACGAACGATCAGTCCTCAGCAAAGGACTCACCTTCATCCCCCTCCGTCCACGCATCAATGAATTTAATACACGCCGTGACGTCGAACACTTCTTCCGTCGCCTCCGCCTCCGAGCTTACTTTCACAATCAGGACTCCCGCCCACCTTCCGAGGACCCCTTCACCCACCTCCAATACACTGCATCCACCTGGACACCCCGCGCTGGCCTATTACCTGCCCACGACCTCTTCATTTCCAACTGCCGCCGGGACATTAACCGCCTCAACCTGTCGTCCCCCCTCCCCCACTCCAACCTCTCACCCTCACAACGCGCAGCCCTCCAATCCCTCTGCTCCAATCCCAACCTCACCATTAAGCCAGCAGATAAAGGGGGCGCAGTGGTAGTCTGGCGCACTGACCTCTACACTGCTGAAGCCAAACGCCAACTCGAGGACACCTCTTCCTACTGCTCCCTCGACCATGACCCCACCCCCCATCACCAAACCATCATCTCCCAGACCATACAGAACCTCATCACCTCAGGAGATCTCCCACCCACAGCTTCCAACCTCATAGTCCGGGAACCCCGCACTGCCCGGTTCTACCTCCTTCCCAAGATCCACAAGCCTGACCACCCTGGCCGACCCATTGTCTCAGCATGCTCCTGCCCCACTGAACTCATCTCTACTTACCTTGACACTGTCCTATCCCCCCTAGTCCAGGAACTCCCCACATACGTTCGAGACACCACCCACGCCCTCCACCTCCTCCAAGACTTCCGTTTCCCCGGCCTCCAATGCCTTATCTTCACCATGGATATCCAATCCCTCTACACCTCCATTCGCCATGACCAGGGCCTCCAAGCCCTCCGTTTTTTCCTCTCCAGACGTCCCCAACTGACACTCTCATTCGTTTGGCCGAACTGGTCCTCACCCTTAACAATTTCTCCTTTGAATCCTCCCACTTCCTCCAGACCAAAGGCGTAGCCATGGGCACACGTATGGGCCCCAGCTATGCTGTCTCTTTGTTGGCTACGTAGAGCAGTTGATCTTCCGTAATTACACCGGCACCACTCCCCACCTCTTCCTCCGCTACATTGATGACTGCATTGGCGCCACCTCATGCTCCCGCGAGGAGGTTGAGCAATTCATCAACTTCACCAACACATTCCACCCTGACCTTAAATTTACCTGGACCCTCTCTGACACCTCGCTCCCCTTCCTGGACCTCTCCATCTCCATTAGTGACGACCGACTTGACACTGACATTTTTTTCAAACCCACTGACTCCCATAGCTACCTGGATTACACCTCTTCCCACCCTATCTCTTGCAAAAATGCCATCCCGTATTCCCAATTCCTCCGCCTCCGCCGTATCTGCTCCCAGGAGGACCAGTTCCACCATAGAACACACCAGATGGCCTCCTTCTTTAGAGACCGCAATTTCCCTTCCCATGTGGTTAAAGATGCCCTCCAACGCATCTTGTCCACATCCCGCACCTCCGCCCTCAGACCCCACCCCTCCAACCGCAACGAGGACAGAACGCCCCTGGTGCTCACCTTCCACCCTACAAACCTTCGCATCAACCAAATCATCCGCCGACATTTCCGCCACCTCCAAAAAGACCCCACCACCAGGGATATATTTCCCTCCCCACCCCTTTCCGCCTTCCGCAAAGACCGTTCCCTCCGTGACTACCTGGTCAGGTCCACACCCCCCTACGACCCACCCTCCCATTCTGGCACTTTCCCCTGCCACCGCAGGAACTGTAAAACCTGCGCCCACACCTCCTCCCTCACCTCTATCCAAGGCCCTAAAGGAGCCTTCCACATCCATCAAAGTTTCACCTGCACATCCACCAATATCATTTATTGTATCCGTTGCTCCCGATGTGGTCTCCTCTACATTGGGGAGACTGGGCGCCTCCTAGCAGAGCGCTTTAGGGAACATCTCCGAGACACCCGCACCTATCAAACAAACTGCCCCGTGGCCCAACATTTCAACTCCCCCTCCCACTCTGCCGAGGACATGGAGGTCCTGGGCCTCCTTCACCGCCGCTCCCTCACCACCAGATGCCTGGAGGAAGAACGCCTCATCTTCCGCCTCGGAACACTTCAACCCCAGGGCATCAATGTGGACTTCAACAGCTTCCTCATTTCCCCTACCCCACCTCATCCTAGTTTCAAACTTCCAGCTCAGTAACTGTCTCCTTGACTTGTCCGGACTTGTCCGACCGGCCTATCTTCTTTTCCACCTATCCACTCCACCCTCTCCTCCTTGACCTATCACCTTCATCTCCTCCCCCACTCACCCATTGTACTCTATGCTACTCTCTCCCCACCCCCACCCTCCTCTAGCTTATCTCTCCACGCTTCAGGCTCACTGCCTTTATTCCTGATGAAGGGCTTTTGCCCGAAACGTCGATTTCGCTGCTTGTTGGATGCTGCCTGAACTGCTGTGCTCTTCCAGCACCACTAATCCAGTAGAGGGTTGTAGTACCCTTGTTAACAATTCACATCTTTCTCTCTCTGCATTGTTGCTCAAGAAGCTGTTGTTAAACATTATTTTATATGTTTCTAAATTTGCTCCATTTATCTTTCAAATTGAATATTCTCTACACAAATGTTCATCTCCCAATGTGTGAATTTATTGTACAAATGTGAATTGAGTAACTGATGAAAATTTCTTGATGCTATCTTGGTTGCTAGTTTCAGTCTTCAGAAAACAAGGTAAAAAAAATGTTTCATTTATTCCATACAGATTCATGAACTTGCTTTAAGCTGGTCAGTTGATCATAACAACTATTTTAGGTCAGTATTTGTCCTTTCTAAAAAAATATATATAGCAGCCATTTTAGGTCAGTATTTGTCCTTTTATAAAAAACATTTTTGGTCCACAGAGTCTCAGATGTAACAATCCAAAGATGGAAGTTAATGTTGATAGTCTAATTTACTACAATTCTAACAGTCACAGTCAAGCTTCATGCAATGGAAGGCCATGAGGTTATGTGAAATATCTCCATAGAGGCTGGTATCCCATCATCAAGTCACCCTTTATTGGAGAGTCCTTGACATGGATCCAGCTCCCTCACATTCATTCCTGATGAAGGGCTTTTGCCTTCCTGCTCCTCGGATGCTGCCTGACCTGCTGTGCTTTTCCAGCACCACTCTAATCTCAGCTCCCTCACAGAGTGAACAGAACCTCTGACACGCCTGTTTATATCTATCAGCTAGGGCTCCCTGATTGGACCAGGTTAACAGCGTCAAACAGGGAACTCATATTCTATGAGGTCTTCCTGGCTGACTTCATTACAATCATTACACTATGGATTTGAACATTTGAAAACTGACGCAATACTGTGGGACTGCAACATAGCCAGAATAGCTGCTATGTTGACTTATACCTCAGTCAGATGATCAGACATTAAAGGACCCTACTGCAGCCTACCGAAGAGCTTGGAGTTTTCCAAATAGCTGGCCACCATTCTTCCTTTATCCAATGTTACCAAAAATGGTTGTCCAGCTGTTCATTCCTTTGCAGTTCATGTACCTTACTGCGCAAAAATTGGCTGCTCATGTTTTAACTAATATACAGGATGTGGGCACCATGGAGAAAATCTTGGCAAGTCAGCTTCTGGAGCACTACTGCAGTGAGTTTTAAGTGACGTGCCAGAGTACACTGATGTTTCTTGGAAACTCTCCAAGTGTGCTGTGAAACTTTGTACAAAGGTAAAGAAATTCTATGTTTACCCCAAAAGAAATTAACTCAAAATTAAGGTAATGCTTGTGAACATTATTCATCGAATTCAAAGAAATATTTCAGTCTGTCGATTCTTAAACACAGGGACATTCTAAATGCAGGGGTCCATGGGCAAAGTGAGATCTCTCAGTGTAAATTAGTAAACCATCAATGGCGTCTGCAGCATGGTGGCACAGTGGTTAGCACTGTTGCCTCACAGCGCCAGAGACCTGGGTTCAATTCCCACCTCAGGCAACTGTCTGTGTGGAGTTTGCACATTCTCCCCGTGTCTGCGTGGGTTTGCTCCGGTTTCCTCCCACAGTCCAAAAAATGTGCAAGTTAGGTGGATTGGCCATGCTAAATTGCTCCTGGTGTTAGGTGAAGGGGAATGAGTCCGGGTGGGTTGCTCTTTGGAGGGTCGGTGTGGACTTGTTGGGCCGAAGGGCCTGTTTCCACACTGTCAGTAATCTTACTTTGTTGAAATGCGGCATACAAGCTAAGGCCTAGTGGGACCAAGATTTTCAGGAGGCCTGCTCATCCATTCCTCCTGGATAAAAAGCTCTGCACACACCAGCAGCCCGAGGTTTCCCAATAACCCCATAAACTGCCATCGACTCAATTAGTGTTTTGTTCTGATCCATTGAATTTCAATTGTGTAAAACTTCAATGCAGCTTGTGGAACAGATTGAGGGCCATGAAGATTCGGAAATGGTTGAGTCGAGCAGATTTTGAAAGTGTGTCCTCGTGCCATGTGAAATGGTGATGCACTTGATCTTTCTTTCGCTTGTTGTCTGCACTACCTTGCCAAACTCTCTAGCAAGGCTGTAACTATGGTAAATAAATGCAAATGTGATGTTTATGAGCAATCACTTCAGCTGAAAAAGTGGGTGTGCCCACAGTAAAGAGTACTATGTTACTGAAATGTTTGGGCACCACTGCATTACTGGATGGCTGCAATAAACTATTTCTGGGCTAGTTTTTAGAGAAGCCATTGTTGTGGGTTTGGAATTACAACAGGGCCAGATAAGGATGGCAAACGTCCTTCTCATTAAATAGGTGGGTGTCTGTGATAATCTGTAGTTTCAAGGTTACCACTAGGAAAGTAGTTTTTTTTTAAACTTCAGATTTATTTAATTGAATAACTGATTTTAAATTCCTCAGCTGTTGTAATGGGATTTGAACTGATGTCTCCGAAGTGTGTGTTCCTGTTCTCAGCATTACGAGTTGTGTGACATAATTGCTATGCTTCTATTGAAACTTCCAAATTACAGCAATGTTTCCACTTCAGAATGAACGTGTCAGTTCAGTAGGTAACACCGTCCCCTGTTTCTCTTCAATTCAACTGTCTGTGTGGAGTTTGCACATTCTTCCTGCGCCTGCGTGGGTTTCCTCCAGTTTCCTCCCACAGCCCAGAGATGTGCAGGTTTGGAGGGTTGGCCATGGGAAATGGATGATTATTGGGATAGAGTAGAAGGGTGGGTCTGGGTGAGATACTGTTCAGAGGATTAGTGTGGACTCGATGGGCTGAATGGCCTGCTTCCACACTGTAGGGATTCTATGAGTCTGTCTTGCCATCTAATATTCCACTACCAGGAAAGTGATTCTCTTTGACTCGCACTATTCACCCCCTCCTCCAACACCTCAATATTACACAGTAAGCTGTGGCTCAATAGGTGGCACTAATTATGTCTATTACTGGATGAGTGGTGCTGGAAGAGCTGCTCGTTGGATGCTGCCTGAACTGCGATGCTCTTCCAGCACCACTAATCCAGTATTTGGTTTTCAGCATCTGCAGTCATTGTTTTTACCTAATTATGCCTATTGTCTAGTCTGACCTTGCAGTACTGAAGGATTACTTACCACCTAAAGTAATGTCTTTTCAGAAGAGGCATTAACTTTGGTTAGAGGCACCATCCTCCCTCCCAGGTGGAACAATATGAAAAAGTGCAGGGTACATTGTGCCCTGTAAACCACTCGATATTAATCCCTCACTCAATGTTATCAACCAACAGGTGATTTGGCCATTAACACAATAGTTTCTTTGGGAGCTTACTGTGCACTGATTGACTCTAGTGTTTTACAATATGATAACAGCACTTTAAAACGTTCTTGGCTACGAACTGCTTGGGGATGTCCCGAGGTGGGAAAGGTGCAACATAAATGCTGGTCTTTCCGTTAACCCATTCGTTTTGATGTGCCCGGGGTTGCAAGAAAGTATTGGATAAACGCATATTTGTCCTTCACATCCCTTGGCAATAATTTAACTGTAGCTTACTTGATGCTCAAAGTACTGATGTAAATCATTCTACAGTGTGGTGGATTGTTCAACTGTATCAAGCAAACCACTACAGGAGACAATTTATTCACAAATAACAAGATAGGAGCGAAGCAGAACTCCCTGGGAATGATGAAAACTACCATCCCACATCAGGCTATCAAAACTCCCACACACTACGGATAAACTGTGGAACACGTATCATTGTAGCCAGGATTGAGTTCAAGGAAGATTGAGTGCAAAAAAAAAAGCATTTTACATTTATTCTCCTGTGAATGAGAATTTTAAAATTGTTTATACCAGTAGTATGCTTAGTTTGCATTGCTGTGAAGAAGGAATTGGTAGCTGCAGTATTGTAGCTATTTTGATGAGTAGGTATGGCAACGATTTTGTCTTCTGTATAGAGGGTCTTACACAGAGTGCTGAACATCAGCAATCCACAGGTTTACTCCAGTTACAGGCTCACAATTTACCATACCTTGGATATGATTAAATTCCCTACAGTGTGGAAACAAGCCCTTCGGCCCAACTAGTCCACACCGAGCCTCTGAAGAGTAACCCACCCAGATCCATTCCCCCTAACTAATGCATCCAAGTCTATGACCAATTCACCTGACCTGCACATCTTTGGATTGTGGGAGGAAATCGGAGCACCCGAAGGAAACCCACGCAGACACGGGGAGAATGTGCAAACTCCACACGGACAGTCACCCGTGGCTGGAATCGAACCCGGGTCCCTGGTGTTGTGAGGCAACAGTGCTAACCACTGAGCCACCGTGCCACCCCACTGAATTCAATTCATTGGAATATTAAAGGAAAGACCATCAAATTGCTACCTCTGTGGCTAACGTAATAACGTAAAAAGGAGAAGACAGTAGTCAATTCAGCCCCTTGAGGTCTGCTGCTCCATTCAGTAGGATTACACCTCCAACAAATTGTTGCACTTGATTCAGTAAATGCTTGCATTTTCTATTGTAACATGACAAACTGGATCTGGATATTGGGGTGTTGAGGAATCCCCTGGACATTTTATAACTAAATGTTATACTTATGTTTGTACATAAATGTTTGATGCTTTTGATGATGGTAGCAATAGTTCTGGCTGCACCTAAAACGCCTTTATTCCTGATGAAGGCTTTTGCCCGAAATGTCAATTTTACTGCTCCCCAGATGCTGCCTGAACTGCTGTGCTCTTCCAGCACCACTAATCCAGAATCTGGTTTCCAGCATCTGCAGTCATTGTTTTTACCTCATGGATTTTACCTAAAATATGTCAGTCATGTTGGCCTTCACTGTGGCTTCATACTTGCACCACCTTCAAGAAATATGCCAGTGGAACATCTCTTTCTCATGCCAAAAAGATCCTTTCTAAACTCATACATTAGTGCAAAGCTGATGACTAACACAACTGACTTTGCTGATATTTTCTCTTTGGAAAGGTTACACTCAAACCCTTTGTTGCAGTTTCTTCCCCCCAAAAAACTAAACAATAGATTCTTGAGCTTGCTTTGTCTATGAAATGAGTTGGAGTCTGTCAATCCTGAAGTTAATTTTTTAAACCGAGCTGGTCTTCAAGAACCTTCTAGATCTTTTCAGGACCTTTCTGATCATCCATGGACAAACGCAAGGTCCATTTGTGTGCAAAGCCCCTCATTGCTAAGAGCAGACAAGGCTTTTAGAGCTCTTTTCCCAGAATCATCTATTGCTTGAACTGTAAAATAGAACTGAATACATTGTTTGAACAGTTGTAATTCAGTAAGGGTGTCACTGGATGTTGTTATGGAGATCCCAGATGATTTTATTATTGGTTAGGTCAGATCCCAGACTGAAGCCTGGCTTGAGAGATGACATTTTGTTTTGTTTTGTTTTGTTTTTAATAAGACTGTTTCCCATGAAGTATAAGTGTGCAATGTTACAGAACTTGTGCTCACAATAAAACAGAAAGCTTACTATGGAAAAAAAAATAAAATCGAATAAACCAGGCTATTTACTTAGAAAACAATTCAAATATTTTTAAACACACAGTAAAAATATAATCTTATTCATCCCAAAATACTCCATAACCATACTTCCAAAAAAAAATTTGTAGTACAGTACCTAAAAGCTCCCTTTGTACAGTACTCAGAAGAGAAAAATGAGCTTTTCCCAACATCTTGATAGGCTTCAGGAAATTGTGACTTTAACTCCTAGACTAGAAATGCTGAGAGCTTCTTACTGCAGCTATTATACACCTGAGCTTAAACATTGTCAGGTTCAGGTAACCTCTGCAGGGTTTTATCCCAGCACTTGTGGTTTAGGACAATCACTATTGCCTTGCTCTAAGATAATTTTGCTTTGCTATATTTGTCCCTTGTTAGAAACATGCTATAAGTAACTGGCTCCACTGCAGAACTTCACAGAAATGCCTAAAACAAAGTTAAACTGAAAGAAAAGTCTCCCCCCCCCCCCCCATTCCAAGCTCTGTCCTTGCCCCAAACTTAAGTAAATCCTAAATCTCAAAATTTCCAACAGATCCGAAAGGATAATAGTTTTCCTTGCAAAGTCATAAGCCATCCAAGGTAAACAAAAACCCATTAGTGCTGCAGATTAGCTCTCACAAACTATTTTAAAGTAAATCACTTATCTACAGAAATATTTACAATTTAATTATTGACTTTAGAGACACAGAAAACCCACACATCATTAAATCAAAGTTGAAATAAGTGATATGAAAAGATATATAAGTCTCACAATTTGTAACATAACATAATGGGGTTTCCACCATTCATAGTCCTACTTAAAATATTCCACTGAACTATCTTAAGGTGTATGCATCTCTGACTTCATGTCAGTGAAAATTAAAACTGCTTCTTCCATGAAACAAAAATTATGTAGCTGTTTTTGTTCATTATGCATCAATTATCAGGAACAGAGCACTATAGCTTTCAAAGTTTTTGTACAGCACTCCACTGGTTTTGTGTTCCAGGATAAAAATGCACATAAGCCATTTAATTTGAATTTAATTTTAGGAATCTTATAAGTTTCCTTGAAACAACTTACATTCTAATCAAGAGAAAATTAGTTTTATTTTGTTGGTTGTCTACAAATCAGTACAGCTGTCTGTACTCACAGGCATTGATGCTGTTCAAGGGCATGGAATTCCCTGTTTTTCCAAATTCTCTGCAATTGGTCTTCAATTAGTTTTCCAAATATTTACCACCAATATATTGGATTCTAACAGATGGCCATCACTGCCACCATAATGTGTTTCCAATAGTGTGCTTTATCTGATATGGCAATGTTTCTGTTATTGCCTGTAGCATAAGAACAAGCCATAGATATTGGTAATGAAGAATTGAACAGAGATTTATTGCAGCTAACTATTATGTACTAATATTAACTTTCTCAGAAACATAGTGTACGGGTTAATATTAACCTGTTAGGCTGTTACAGAAAAACATGTGTCCATTAGGCTTTAAGCGATCCAATGTTAGATGAATTATGAGATTTTAATATTGTTAAGTAACATGCTGTAATATAGTGATGATATCATGACCATGTCTCTTAAAGACTTAGCGCCATACTGACTGTGAGAAATAACACAATGGCTGATCATATTTTGGACTTAAGTCAGGTTTCCTGCCTCCCCAGTAAGTCTCAACTCACTTATCAAAAATCTGCCCAACTCAGCCTAGAATATATTTTCAATGAAGCAGCTTCCTCATCTTGCGGGGGAAGAGAATTCCCTGGATTAACAAGCCTCTGGGAGAAGGGATTTCTCATCCACTCCAACTGAAATAGGACACTCTTTATATCAACACTGTGCATCTTAATTCCAGATTTGCTCATAAGGGGAAGCATCCTGCCAACTCTGCCAAGACACCCTCAGAAACCCATATCAAAATCCCTTCTAAACTCCAATGAGCGAGGCTGATCATCCTTTCCTCATTAGACAAACCTTCATCCCAGGAATGAGACTCCGGAACCTTCTCTGAACGGCTTCCCTCTTTAAATAGTGTGATAACTTGCATCAGCACGAATGAGAATGTGACCCTGACATGTTGGTTATTATTTTTATGACTTTAACACTGAATAAAGGAAACTATAACTGGTTATGATTCAAGATATAAGAGTTTTCTTATATGCATACTCACAGACTGAGCAGGATACTATCAACAGAAATGCAAACAGCATTAAGTCTCAAGCTCCTCTTCCCTCCTTTAGTCTGTAATAATAGAATACATGTGGCTGTTAAGTAAAAGAAAAACCTGAAATCAATCAGTTTGGAAATTTAAAAACAATGCAGTTTACAGGTATACTGTTCCAAGAAAACTCAAGTCATTTCTCAGAAATTTGTGTAAAAATGGACCTCCCAATATGAGGTGATCCCATTTTATCATTCCTTTGTTATACTTGGCAGGTAAGTCAGTCCCACTTTTCGCATTCCATTTACATTAGTAGTCAGCCTTGATGTTCACCCCACAGCCAGATTTTCTTTTTTGATGAATGCCTTATAAATGGAAGGAATCCAGCTTGTGATATCAGCTGTAATCCAAAGATCCACAACAGTTTATGACAGGCCCATTCTTTGTATTGGATGCTGATGATATTTCAAAATGGCCACCACTCTGTGGTAACTCCTTGTTACCATGATGGGTTATGTATAATCTGGCAGTCACCATTTTGAAATATTATCAACTACTGGTAGTTCATTTCTAGATTTTATTCAATTTCACCATCCACTGTGGTGGGATTTGAAGCCAGGTAACCTGCAGCAGTGGCCTGGGGCTCTGACTATTTATAGAATCCCTACCATACAGAAACAGGCCATTTGTCCCAACAAGTCCACACCGACCCTCTAAAGAGTATCCCACCCAGATCCATTCCCCTAATCTATTGCTCTATATATACCCCAACTATTGGACCTAACCTATACATCCCTGAATACTATAGGCAATTTAGCATGGCCAATTCACCTAACCTGCATATCTTTGGCCTGTGGGAAGAAGCCAGAGCAGACAGGGGGAAAACATGCAAACTCCACATAGAAAGTCACCTGAGGCTGGAATTGAACCTGGGTCCCTGTCGCTGTGAGGCAGCAGTGCTAGCCACTGTGCCACTATACCATCACCAACTCAATGGTTCATTTCTCTACTTCCCATTTAAGTTGACTGTTTTTTTTACAAGAGACGTTTGAGGCTTCCAAGGTTGATTTATATGTCAACATCCTTTGAGTCTGGTCCCTTGAAATACCCTGATAAAATTATAGCTTTGCACAGACATCAATCTTAGGACCTTATGGTACAAACAAAGACGTATTGAAAATAAAAGCAGAGAATGATTTTGCTTGCTTCCTCCACTCTGTGCTGCCCAATAAACAGCTATCCAGTCTATTCCAAATTTCTAGCTCTTGGTTTGTAGCTCTGTCGGTTACAAACTTCCTTTACAAGTCCAAACGTTGTTTAAATGCTATGAGGGCTCATATCTTGACAATACTTTCAGGCAATGCATTCCAGATCCACTCTGCTCCAATCTCTACAGCTCTCTATGACTTTAATCCTTCTGCCACTTTCTTTAAATCATTACCATTGGTTCTGCACCTTTCTGCTAACAGAACCAGGTTTTACCAGGCCCCTCATGATTTGGTACACTTCAATGTATTCGACAATGTACATCATTTATGTTGGGCAAAGGTGTAGTGTTAATCTTCCTGGGTTAACAATCCCAAAGCCTAGCGCAATGCTCTGAGGTGGCTGGTGCAATTTAAACTTCATTCATTCATACATTTGGAAAGTAAGTCTAGTCTCAGTAATAGTGACCATGAAACTATCGTCCATTGTTGTTAAAAACTGATCTAGTTCACCAATGTCCTTTAGGGAAGGAAATCTACGATCCAAAACAGGTCCAGCCTTTTTGTGGCTCCAGACCCACAGTAATGTGCTTGACTCTTGACTGCTCTCTGAATGATCATGCAGAATACTCAGTCCAAAGATAATTTGGGAAGTACCTCCAATGCTGATTTGTCAGGGATGCTCACATCCCAGCAAGGAATCTGGAAAACAAATCTATGTTTCACAGAGAAGTTCTCCAGCCCAACTCATCTTTCTGCCCAACTGAAAATATCCATTCTTGGCCACATCCGTGTAAACCTCCCTGTTGCCATGACGGGTTACGTATTACCTGCTAAGACATCAGAGAAGCCTAGGGGAATGTGAAATTGATCCTTGTTTGCAGTGGAGAATGGGTGATAGTGAGACAGCTGTCTGGTCCAGTCTCCTCTATAAGTGAAGTCAATATTTCCTACATGACAACAATGATGACATTTCGCAAAGTAGTTCCATGGCTGCACAGCACTTTGGAACATCCTGAGGTCATGAAGATTTCTTTTTGTGGGAAAGGAAATGAAGAGTTATCCAAATATCCGCTCAGCAAAACTTTCCTCTTCATTATTTACATTGTATATTAACAATTTTAATGACTTGGATGAAAGCAGTGAGTGTTCTATCGCCAAGTTTGTGGATGACACAAAAATAGGTGGGAAGGCAAGCAGTGAGGATGACACAAAGAAACTACAGAGGGATATATAGACAGGTTAAGTAAGTGGGCAAAGACTTGGCTGATGGAATATAATGTGAGGTAATGTGATGTTGGCAGGATGAGAGAAAGCTGGGGTTTTCTTTAAATGGGAAAGCTACTGCACAGAGTAATTTGCAGGTGCACGGATCACAAAATATTAGTGTCTAAGTTCAGCAGGTAATAGGGAAGGCAAATGGAATGCAGACTTTATTTCAAAGGGAATGCAGTACAAAAATAGAGAGGTTTTACTAACATAATACAAGGCACTATTCAGAGTACACCTGCAATACGGTGATCAGTTTTGATTCCCTGATCGAAGGAGGGTATGCTAGCACTGCAGGCAGTCCAGAGAAGGTTTATTTGGTTGATCCTGGGTCGGGAGGATTTCCCTTATGAGGAGTGGTTGATTAGGCTGGCTTGTACTCATTACAGCCAAGACAATGAGAGGACACTTTATTCAGACATATATGATTCTTAGTGCACTTGATAGAGTGGACATGGACAGGTTTTTGCCCCTTTGGGAGAGTCTAAGACCAGAGGACATAACCTCAGAGTAAGGAATCACCCATTTAAGCCAGGAACGAGGAGGATATTTTCACTCAGGGGTTGCTGGGTCTGTGGAACTCTTTAATACAGAAGGCTGTGGAGGCTGCCTCATTATGTATTAGACAGACTTATAAAGTCACTGATTTTCTAATCAGTAAGCGAATCAAGAGTTATGGGGCTAAAATAGGGAAGTGGAGTTGAGGATTATCAGATTAGCCACAATCTCATTGAATGGTAGAGCAGACTTCATGAACCAAAGGGCATGTTTCTACATTTTATGGTAGGTATTCACCATAAATTCTCCATGTAAAAATACTGCCCTCGCCCCCATGCCTTTTTAAAATCTTTCTCCTGAAAATTAGTACTGAATCTCTTCCCACTGCCCTTGTTGATAATGCATTCCAGATCACAACAACTTAGACAGTGTAAAGTCAATTTTCCTCAGCTCTCAGTTGATTCTTTCACTAATGACCTTATATTTGTGGCCCTAGCCACTAGCAATATTTCCTCCCTATTTACTCCAGAAAGAAGAACCCTTCATGATTTTGAACACATCTATTAAACCATCTTTTAACCTTCTCTGCTATCAGAAGAACAGCCCATAATTGAATCTCCGCATAATTGAAGTCCTTCATTCCTGATATGGTTCTAGTAAAGCTTCAAATGTTTAAATAAAAAGGCAATAGCATTTTTTTTCTTTTCTAGGATGTCACAGAGGACTTGGGATTGAATGAGGACAGTCAGGTTGCAGAACAAGATAATTTTGCATCACAAGTGGTAAAGAAGATGTTTAGCACACTTGCCTTCATTGCTCAGCCCTTTGAGTACAGGCATTGGGACGTCATGTTGAGGATGTACAGGATGTTGGTGAGGTCTTTTCTGGAGTACTGTGTGCAGTTATGGTCACCCTGCTATAGGAAGGATATTTTTCAGCTGGATACACTGCAGGAAAGATTTACCAGGATGTTACCGTGAATGGAGGGTTTGAGTTATAAAGAGAGGGGTCATTTTTCACTGGACCGTAGGAAGTTGAGTGGTGAGCATATAGAGGCTTATAAAGTCACAAGGGACATAGATAAGGTGAATGGCAGGCATCTTTTCCCTAGGGTGGGGGATTTCAAAACTAGGGGGCATATTTTTAAGGTGAGAGGAGAAAGATTTTAAGAAGGCATGGAGGGGCAATGTTTTTACTCAGAGAATGGTTGCTGTCTGGACTGAACTTCCAGAGGAAGTGGTGGATGAGGGTACAGTTACAACATTTAAAAGACATTTGGATAAGTATATGAATAAAAGATGTTTGGAGGGATATGGGCCAAATGGCAGCAGGGATTATGGTCAGCATGGACTAGTTAGATCGAAGGCTCTGTGTCCATGCTGAATAACTCTATGACTCTATATTGGCCAGTTTACTTTGTGAGTGATTCCTTTGATCAGATAATTGCTGCACTCAATAGCAACTTCCCGTTCCTGTCACCGTAAATTATCAAATACAAGTGTTATAAACAGCATTGGAAAATAAGAGAATGTAAATGAGGAAAGAATACCTGAACAAATGAAGTTACTGTGTTGGAGCAGGAGGTTCCCTGATCCCCGTACAGTCCAGTCATTGCAAAGTACTGACAGCTATCAGCACAATACCACTTTATTTTAGAGCCAAGCCATTTCAGTGAGCCACAAGTTCATTGCTTGTTTTTAACCAGCTCGCCTCTTCATTTTGTGATAGAAGGAAGACTCTAGTGTGTACAATTCCCTCTGATTTTTAATGGTAATCAAGTTGGACTGTAGTAGTTACCACTAATGTACTGTAACAAATTTAAACTGTTACAGGTCTCCCTGTGGGCTTGTTGCACTTGGACAAATATGTTTCTAACCCTACTCAGGTTATATGACGACCATGACTTTCCTTCATTGTTATGATACCGGTGAAACAGAGGATCATTTGTTAACCTCCATCATTTGATTTTGTAATACCCGAGTCCTTTCATTAATTCAGTTATGAGGGTGATTGTGCTCAACCTGACCAGGTTGAGCTGACCTCGTGAATAAGGTTCAGATTGACCGAAAAGTGACATGTCAAGAAGATGGCTGGAACCAGCCACTCAGATCCATATTTCCTATTTGAATAATAAAGCCACTCTACCATTTTAAATAAAGTCCTAGTATTTGCATGTTTGTTTGATGTTTTAGTATTTGTCTTGGCATTTGAAATTGGCTTCCTATTTTGTTCTGGTCAACATGTTTATTGGAGAGCGATGTGGCTGTGTGCTAAAAAGGATTTTGAGTGTCTATTGTGGCCAGCTGAGGAGATTAAACGGAGAGGGACGGGGGCAATTCAGCCCCTCCCATCTGGTTATAATACTGCTCGTAGAGAGATGGGGTTATATCCCTTGCCTCATTAAGGTGGTTGTTGCTCACCATAAGCCTTGGCAGTGGATGCTGGCAAGCTGTTCGACTGCAGGCGGCATCACAGACTTGCCCAATTTTGAACCCATACATAAGCTGTTGTGGGATTGAAGAGGAGCTGTCTGAGACACAGCCAGATTTTCACTATCACCGAGTTGTGACTGATGTCATAGCAGTTGGTAGATCATTGTTTCCTCAGGATTTACACACGCCACCACCTTCTGAACAGTTTTCATGTTGTCATGGATACCTGCATCAGGGACACTTGGGACGAGATAGATGAGGGTTTGGACTGGGCACGTGCCACATCACAATCCAGAATTTGTCACTTGCTGAGAACAATTTTCTGCAGCTTCAGGCTGTGAATCAATAAAACCAGCAGCAAGTGAGAAAAATCCATATCTGAGAGCTAGTGAGCTGGGATAGTCTTTCATCCAAGAAGCAGAACATCAACATGGCACGATTAATGCTGCAATGATCTATTTCTTACATGAGGCGAGCCATTGATATTCTGGAATATGTTTTTTGCTGATGCTAAAAGAGTTTAAGAGACTGCACAGGAAACTGCACAGGTAAAAGTCTAAAACAAGCAACAGATTGACAAGTGAGAGTGAGAAATGCAGACAAAAGAATTGGATATAAAGAATAGATAGGCAGACAGACAAATGGAAACAGTAGAGATAGAAATAGAGGGAGAGATGGAGAAAAAGGTAGAGACGTAAAGAGAGGGAGAGACACACACAGATAAATAGATAGATAGATAGATAGACAGACAGCCAGACAGACAGCCAGATACAATGGATTGTCAGACTGGTAGCGGCTGCCAGAAATAGACAGTGGAAGAATGAGAGAGATAGATAAACTGGCTTAAATTGCACAGGTAGGCATCAGGCTTTGAAATTAGTGTAGCTGAATTCTCTTTACATGAGCAACTCAAGATCAAAGCTGCTAGACTTGTTTTTCAATCTTTACGTAATGGCTCCAATGCTCCAGTTAACTTGTGATCGGTCCTGTGGAGACTGATTACTCCTTAGTCCCTTACCCCAGCTCCAAGGCCTGAGTTAGGCGTGAGTTGTTAGGGATATCAACGAAATCATCGTTGTCTGGTAGATGATGCTGCTCAGGGCATGGTGAAATGAAAGGTAGTTCAACCCCTTAAAGGGTTTCAAAATGATAAGGAGGAGGGTATTGGATATGCTGTCTGTTCTTAAAGTTGATTGAGCAGAACTTGTTTAAATGCATTTGAGGATACTGAAGAAAGTGGGAGTGGAAATTGCAGAGGCACTGATCATAATTTTTCAATGTTTTTTAGGCATATTCATTAGGGGTTGTGCCAGAGTGCTGGAGAATTGCAAAGCTTCTAGGCACAATAACTCAAGACAAATGTAACAATTGAGCGAGCATAGATTTGTGACTGGCAAATTGTCTTTAGCTAGTGTCTTTCAGAGAGGCAATAGAAAGGTTTGATGAGGGGACCGTTGTTGATATGGTGCACCTGGATTTCTAAAAGGTATTTGATGAATTGTCAAGCAACAAATTCATAAAAAAGTTATAGTTGACTCAGTGAAAGATACAGTGGCAACATCAATACAGAATGAGCTTGACTGAAAGGAAACAGAGTCCAGTAGTGGTGAACGACTGCATCCACAGTTCTTTCACTTTTTTTTGTCAAGTGGTGAACCTTTCTTTATTTTGGATTGAAGCTTGATTTATTGTGGTGTTATTCAGGGAGCAGTCTTCGGTCCCCCAAAAATATTAATGACCCAATTACAAAATTTGCAGATGATACAAAATGTGGAAGAATTTTTGAGCCATAGGGAGTTTGCATATAAGCAACTACAAATGACCAAATATACATGCATGGGGAATAAAGACAATTATCACTTACGAGCAGAAACTGGTTGTTCATTCTCGTCTATCCCACTTTCTTCTGATTAGATTAGATTCCCTACAGTATGGAAACAGGCCCTTCAGCCAAACAAGTCCACACCACCACTCCAAAGAGTAACCCACCCAGACCCATATTCACCCCTGACTAATGCACCTAACACTATGGGCAATTTAACATGGCCAAATCATCCGACCTGCACATCTTTGGATTGGAGGAGGAAACTCCACACAGATAGTCACCCAAGATGGGAATTGAACCTGGGTCCCTGGCACTGTAAGGCAGGAGTGCTAACCACTGAGCCACTGTGCCACCCAATGTATCAGTCTCACATACATTTCATGCATACCCTTTTAAGTATTCTGGTCTTCTAATAGGATACATGAAAGTTGATGTTGGTTTGGGCTGATGTTATTCCCTGATTCCAGAGAATGATGTTCAGTATGCATTAATGTCCTGGATGTAAACATGATTAATTGCATTTGCTGCGTGAGAGTTGTCTAACGTCTGTCTTGTCAGTGTGACACTGTAAAGTGACATCGTTGTTGAGAGGGAAAGACTTCAGCTCTGGCATTGTCTTTGGGAGTTGTTTGATTCAAGAGAAAATGGTTTTTTGTTCTGTGCCCCAATGCCACTGCACATCCTTCGCTATGAATCTGTGTAGTTTTTCACACTCTGATGACGCATGAGCAGGAACCTTGCTTGTATGTTCACAAATCTAATAAGTCTTTGTATTGCTTCCATTTATGTTTATTTATTCATGTCTGTTATAGCTCTCACTTAATCAGGATCAGGGCGAAGACCCTTCCACCATTATTACACAATCCATCTCCATGACTTCAGACGCCTTCCATTGCTCATCTAGTGAGCTCTCCTACTAGATTCATATTGTGATTTCCAAAGGTTTCTTCATCCATTATGTCTCTACATCCACAGACCAGTAAATCACCCACAATAACCCTGATAGCATGATCACTGACTATTTCATGCTGTCTATGTTAATATTCTTCTGGATCAATTGAAATGACAGGTGCAACCACCTGTATCTCCCAAATTGTAACCAGAATGTAATTATAAAACTGCTGCTTTCATCTAACCTCATTTACCTGTATCCATCCTTCATATCTAGTATTGTAAAGATCTTTCCCTTGGCAAGTTTTAGCAGAATTGCTTCGATGGTTAGCGAGATCTCTTCAAACTATTATTGCAATGCTTTGTCAGAAGTCACCCAACACCAGCTTGTAATTCCAAATAAACCTGTTGGACTATAACCTGGTGTCATGTGACTTCTGACAAAATATTTCAATAATGTTTTGGAGAGATCTTGCTAACCAATGGAAAAATTCTAAATTTGTCCACCCCAGTCCAACACCCGCACCTCCACACAATGAAATACTTTGGACCTATGCCTCATTCTCAGCTTCCCAGATTTGAAGATGTTATGCAGACTTGGGTGGGGAAAAGGCAGAACAGGTTCAATTGCTTCATTCTTAGTAACAATGTCTATCTTACTCATGGTCCTGGTCCCTGATTGCTATCATGCAATTATCCACATCTTCCTTAAAGCAACAGGCAGGTAGTACTGAGGAAGTGGGGAAGCTGCAGGAAGATTTGAACAGTTTAGGAGAATAGTCCAGGAAATGGCTGATGAAATTCAACGTGAGCAAATGCGAGGTCTTGCACTTTGGAAAAAAGAATACAGGCATGGACTATTTTTTAAACGGTGAGAAAATTCATAAAGCCAAAGTACAAAGGGATCTGGGAGTGCTAGACCAGGATTCTCTAAAGGTTGACTTGCAGGTTGAGTCCATGATTAAGAAAGCGAATGTAATGTTATCATTTAGCTCAAGAGAGTTGGAATATAAAAGCAGCGATGTGCTTCTGAGACTTTGTAAAGCTCTGGCTAGGCCCCATTTAGAATACTGTGCCCAATTTTGGGCCCCACACCTCAGGAAGGACATAGTGGCATTGAGCGTGTCCAGCGGAGATTCACACAGATGATCCCTGGAATGGTAGGCCTAATATATGATGATCAGCTGAGGATCCTGGGATTATATTGATTAGAGTTTAGAAGGTTGAGGGGAGATCTAATAGAAACTTACAAGACAATGCATGGCTTAGAAAGGTTGGACGCTGGGAAGTTGTTTCCGTTAGACGAGGAGACTAAGAACGTGGGCATTGCCTTAGAATTAGAGGGGGTCAATTTAGAATGGAAATGAGGAGACATTCCTTCAGCCAGAGAGTGGTGGGCCTGTGGAATTCATTGCCACGGAGCGCAGTGGAGACCGGGACATTGGGGGTCTTTAAGGCAGAGATTGATAAATTCTTGATCTTGCAAGGAATTAAGGGAGAGTGCGGATAAGTGGAATTGAAACACCCATCAGCCATGATTAAGTGGCGGAGTGGACTCGATGGGTCGAATGGCCTTGCTTCCACTCCTATGTCTTATGGTCTTACGATCTTCTCATTAAGACTCATGAGAGTTTTCCCTCTGCCGCTGTAAATTAAGTAAGCTCCTAGACTCAGTCAAGAGAAGAGGATGGGGGAAGAAAACTACTTGAACTACTGGTAGTGCTTGTAAATGCAAATCATGCAACAGAGCTCTTCTTAGCAGATGCTGTATTGGTCTCACACTCTCACCTACTTCAGGATAATATCCTACGACTTCCAAGATGTGTGAAAGCATTTCAGAATCCTTTAGGATGTGCTCAACAGTCAAAGGTCTGTGAGATACTGTCAATCTCCTTCAGGACATGTCAGGTTACCAGTCCACATTTCAGACCTGCTTCAGCTGAGATTATTGGATTTTATTGGTTATGCCATTTACTGTTAAGTGTATCTTTTCTCACTTGAGATTGTACTGAGCTCTCAGCTTCTACAGGGAGGAGCCTTGTTTCATCACTTATCTTCAACTTTACCTTTAACGGGTTCACTTTCAAAGCTCATGATGTTACATGCAGCATTGATGTAAATCTGATACTTCGCATTCGCTCATTGTTCTTGCTCTGCAATCATCATTAAAACAATCACAAACTATGTCGACAATCATAGAATAAGACAGTCCAGAAGGAGGCTATCAGGCCATTGTGATTGTGCTGGGCCTTTGTAAGTGTGGTCTAATTAATCCCACTTCCACCACCCTTTTAGGGGATGTATTCCAGGCAATTACAACAAGTGATGTTTATGTAATGATTGTTTCATTTACTGCAGGCCTGGACGGGAGGTGTGATGTAATCTTCTGTTTGTCAGTACTCTTTGAGCTAGAAGCCAACGTTTTGTGAATACAGCAACCTTGTAACGTTCAGGGCTACAGAGAATGCCAGTAGCAATTAGACATTAAATTCTTCCCAGCCCCGTAAGGGCAGGTCTTATTGCAAGCATTTCAGTAGCTGAAGACAGTTGGGGGTCACCAATAAACAATTCTCAGGAGACAGATATTTGGAGAAAGAGGCAGAGACAGGGCAGATTTCATGTTCAGAGTGCTGAGTTTCACCTGCCCTGGAGTGAGACGCCAGGAGCAGTTGGATGCATCTGTGCTGCTGGAATGAATTCAAGGAAAAGTTTCAGTAAGTAGTTAAGAGTTGGAGTCAGAACTGGGAAAAAGAGCCAAGGAACTGAAATAGTGAAAAGGTCTGATATGGCAGAAGTATGAAAGATTTGGGAAAAAAAAATCCTGCTAGTATTAATTCTTCAGTGCATATGAGAGAATGGGGATTGAAAAGCCACGAGCAATATGTGTTTGATGGAGCAGAGCAAGGTGAAAGCTCAGGGATAACCCAAGGGTGGCTTGCAGCTTGGAAAAGTTAGCTGTCAACGTAGAACAAGAGTTGTGCTGTTGAATAGTACTGGTGTGCAGTGTTGAATAGTACTGGGAAGTGTGAATACAGTGCAGGAGAACAGTGAACCAGAACAGGAGCTGTCATTGATGTAGCCCATTGGCGAAGTGAGTCCAGAGGGAATGACAAAGCCAGATCAGCAAAAGTGGAGCATTGTGATCCCACGTAAAGTTTAATGAGATTTGATGTGCCACCACGTCTGAAAGGATTTGCTGAGAATGTTGAATCAGCTTTGATCACTCGACACAAAGACCGAAGCTGCTGGTGAAACTCAGCAGGACTGGTAGCATCTGGGGGAAGGAAGCAGAGTTAACATTTCGAGTCCTGTAACTCTTCATCAGAACTCAATGGATTTGAAACCTCAACTCTGCTTTCTTCTCACAGATGCTGCCAGACCTGCTGAGTTTGCCCTGAAACTTCTGCTTCTGTTTCAGATCCCCAGTACCTGTGGTTCTTACTGTTCTTATATTGATCACTTGGCAATTTGATGTGTACTGTAGGATGTCTGATCATTGTGTGTTACCAATGTTCACCAAGTTAATCCTGGATATGAAAAATATATTAGAATTCGAGCTGGGTTTATTGTCACGTGTACTCAAGTACAGGAAAAGTTTACAATGTCGCCCCTCACCGCGCCATCTTAGCTACAATGTACTTCAGTATAAATCTTAGGTACAAATTGTACATGTTCGCGTATTTATACAAGTTGTACATGGATTGTAGAATCTTTTTTCGTGTTCTAATTTGTATCATGAAGTATTGTTGCTTGCACAAACTGTGGAATCTTGTGGTTCTATTATTTCAGTAAGTTCTCTGCCTTTAATTTTTTGCATTTTTTTTAAATGAATGTTTCAGGTCCCTAATCAAGTTCATGACAAAAGGTGGCCAGCCTCATTGAGAGCGACAGTTAAATATCCAGGAGACAATACTTCCTCTTTTCTCATTCTCATGTGTTTTTTTAATGAACTACAATCAAAGGAGAGCTCCTGCAAGGACCATATTGCCAAAAGGCACTTTGTATTGTGGCAACTGGAATCTTACACATCAAACTCACCTCTCCCCTTCAAATCCCCATCATCTGCCTCCTCTCCCAACGCCATCTGTGGATACTCGGAGCTGGGGTTAGATTGACTCTTATAAGACGCTTGAACACACAGGGAAGGTAATGACGAGTGAAATTGCTTATACATTGAGCAAGGCAGATGGAAAACTTATCGCCTGCAAAACGCAGCCATGAGGTGATTTCCATGTCTCCTTCGAACTAAACTGTACTAAAGATCCGGAAGCAAAGGAACATGCTGCTTCAGGAAGGATCCGGGTTCCAGTCACGGATCAAGCAGCTGAAGCAGTTACAGAACAAGCTACATGTGCAGCAAAAGTCACAATGTCCCCTCACAAAGCAACACAAACTCAAAAGCAGCAAAACGGATTGGGGAAAGCAGCAATACTAACACAGGACACACCCATTTCCCCAAGATTTTGCCTTGAGTGAGCAGGGAGATATAAAGGTGGATTTGTATTTGCATAACACCTTTCAAAACCTCAGCACATCCCAGTTTACTGTTACAGTCAGTGAAGTGCGTGTTGAAGTGTAGTCATAGAGTCATAAGAGATGTACAGCATGGAAACAGACCCAGTGGTCCAACTTGCCCATGCCGACCGGATATCCCAACCCAATCTAGTCCCACCTGCCAGCACCCGGCCTATATCCCTCCAAACCCTTCCTATTCATATACCCATCCAGATGCCTTTTTAAATGTTGTAATTGTACCAGGCTCCACCACTTCCTCTGGCAGCTCATTCCATACACGTACCACCCTCTGGGTGAAAAGGTTGCCCCTCAGATCCCTTTTAACTTTTTCCCCTCTCACCTTAAACCTATGCCCTCAAATCTGGACTCCCCACCCCAGGGAAAAGACCTTGTCTATTTATCCTATCTCTGCCATTCATGATTTTATGAACCTTTATAAGGTCATTCTTCAGCCTCCAATGCTCCAGGGAAAACAGCCCCAGCCTGTTCAGCCTCTCTGCAGAGCTCAGACCCTCTAACCCTGGTAACAATCTTGTAAATCTTTTCTTAATGCAATATTCCAACAGTGGCCTAACCAATGTCCTGTACAGCAACATGACCTCCCAACTCCTGTACTCAATGCTCTGATCAAAAAAGGAAAGCATGCCAAACACCTTCTTCACTATCCTATCTACCTGTAAGTCTACTTTCAAGGTCTCTTTGTTCAGTAACACCGCCCAGGACCTTACCATTAAGTGTATTAGTCCTGCCCTGATTTGTCTTTCCAAAATGCAGCACCTCACATTTATGTAAATTAAACAGCATCTGCCACTCCTCGGCTCATTGGCCCAGCTGAACATGATCCCTGTCGTCACTGTTATGATGCAGTGAATATGATGGAACATTCGCACAGAAAAGCTCCCACAACCAGAAGTTGGGAGACTGGGCAGACAATCTGTTTCCTCCAAGCGAAATTGGTCAGGCAAAAGTATCAGGCAGCATCCTGTGGTTGGTTCCCCCGAATCTTCAAATTATTACATGCCTCAGAGTATTCCACAATCACCTGATGAAGGAGCAATGCTCTGAAAGCTAGTGCTTCCAGTTAAACCTGTTGGACTATAACCAGGTGTTGTGTGATTTTTAATGCCAGGAGATACCACCCGTGACAATACAACCACTTCTCTGGATCTGAATGTTTACCATGTTAATCCTGAGCATTAGAAATGTTGCACTTGCCTCTGAGTGGGACATAATTCAACCCACAAAAAATTGCCTCAAAGGCAAGAGCCCAACTCCCATTAAACTTAAAGAATTTCATGTAAGCAGGTGTCCTGTTATCTCCTTTTTCATTCATGCAGTGTATTGAGTGGTGGACGGACTGTTGTTGCAGTGTATTGAGTGGTGGACGGACTGAACGTTTAAGGTGGTGGCTCTGCTGTCAGTCACGCAGACTGCTTTGTCCTGGCTGACGTAGGGCTTCTTGGGTATTGAAGCTGTCCTCATTCTTGCAAATAGTACAGTTCATCGTCACAGGCCTAACTTGTACTTTGTAGGCTTTGGGGAATCAGGCAGTGAGTCATTTGTGATAATATTCCCAGTTCCGGGCCTGCTTATGTACACACTGCATTTCAATGCTGTCAGAGACACCTGCCTGGTCAATGGTAACCCCTAGTATCCTGATCTTCATCAGTCCTAATCAAAGCAGTCTCCTCCACACCACACTTCCCTCACAAACTCAGATATACAACACAGATATATATACTCTCACACAACATCACACTCTCTCCCACATTCTCTCACACATATACTCATTCTCACACTCTCTCATACACTCACATTCCATCCTGTCCACTCTCTCATACACTCACACTCCCTCTTACACTCTCTCAAACACTCACACTCCCTCTCCCACACTCCCTCATACACTCACACTCCCTCTCTCCCACACTCTCTCATACACTCACACTCCCTCCCTCTCACACTCCCTCATACACTCACACTCCCTCTCCCACACTCTCTCAAACACTCACACTCCCTCTCCCACACTCTCTCAAACACTCACACTCCCTCTCCCACACTCCCTCATACACTCACACTCCCTCCCTCTCACACTCTCTCAAACACTCACACTCCCTCTCCCACACTCCCTCATACACTCACACTCCCTCCCTCTCACACTCCCTCATACACTCACACTCCCTCCCTCTCCCACACTCTCTCATACACTCACACTCCCTCTCCCACACTCTCTCAAACACTCACACTCCCTCTCTCCCACACTCTCTCATACACTCGCACTCCCTCTCACACTCTCTCAAACACTCACACTCCCTCTCTCCCACACTCTCTCTTACATTCTCTCTCCCTCTCTCCCGCACTCTCTGAAACACTCCATCTCTCCCACACTCCCTCCCTCACACACTCTCTCATACACTCACACTTTCATACACTCACACTCCCTCTCTTCCACACTCTCTGATACAACCCCTCTCTCCCACACTCTCTCATACTCTCACACTCCCTCTCTCCCACACTCCCTCATACATTCACACTCCTTCTCTCCCACACTCCCTCATACATTCACACTCCTTCTCTCCCACACTCTCTCATACACTCACACTCCTTCTCTCCCACACTCCCTCATACATTCACACTCCTTCTCTCCCACACTCCCTCATACATTCACACTCCCTCTCTCCCACACTCCCTCATACACTCACACTCCCTCTCTCACACACTTTCTCATACACTCACACTCCCTCTCTCCCACACTCCCTCATACACTCACACTCCCTCTCCCCCACACACTTTCTCATACACTCACAGTCCCTCTCTCCCACACACTTTCTCATACACTCACAGTCCCTCTCTCCCACACTCCCTCATACACTCACACTCCCTCATACACTCACACTCCCTCTCTCCCACACACTCCCTCTCACATGCACACACTTCATCTTTCACACTCACATCCTCTCACATACCCTCACATGCTCACCCTGTTACCTCCCTCTTACGCACTCGATCACACGGACGCACACAACAGACACGTGCACACAAACACACACACGTGCATGAACACAAACACGCACGCACACACAGAATCTTACACACACACACATGCACACACAGACACACACGCGCACACTCGCACACTCCCTCTCACACACAAGCATGCGCACACACGCCATCTCTTTCACACACACTCACTTTCTCTCACACACACACACACACACACACACAATCTCTGAGCAAGTCTAGTTGAAGTTGTTACGAAATGTTTTATTCGCATTTTCCTTCATTAGCTATTCAAAATTCAGGGAGAAGGGTATTGATTAGAAGGGACAGCTGGAGTGGACATTGGAGGGTCATGTGATGACATCTCCAGGATGAGATCCAGCCAGAGTTGGCAACTCTGGGGCCACTGTCAGCCCAACATCTGAAAACAAGGAGCAAATTGTGACTGGCAGGTGGTGTTGAGCTGTGAAATCTGACCGGGACAAGTGAGGCTGGTGGGAGTGAATGTGACGAAGCCATGGTAACCCATTGATCCCAAGTAAATCAATAGGACAATGAATCAAACATCACTTCAGGAAAGCAGCAGGATTCGAAACAAGCCCAGAGCAGTGATTGATGGAGACAGTCTGGAGAAAACATCACAAATGCAAAGAAATTGGGCCACACAGTGAGTGGGAGATAAACACGAATCATTATTGTTGCCACTTACTAAGTATTCCTCTGGCTCTACATTATGCTTCATAACCCGCTCTGCGCGATAACACCAACACTCTCCAACTCTGGGAGGGAATCTAATTATACTGCAGGTCAAACACAATCAAATTGCTTTTGACATTTAAATGTAGTGCTGCACTTATTTCTTTTTCTGGATAGATAGTCCCTTTTACAGATTGTTAGCTGTGAATCTGAACCTTCTTCCATTACACCTTGAATAGCCAGCTTGTCTGACATATTATATTCTTTCCTGAATGCCTATAACTCATGGCTTGAGCAGCTAATGAAAGAAGCTATCTTGGCAGCTGAGGGCTTGAACATTCTATTGTCTGAGCTGATTCAGTATGTCATCCCAACCAACAGTCTATCTGACAAAGCTCTGAATTATCTTTCACCATTGCTTACTAGTTCGTGTCAGGATGCGTTTGCTCAAGGGAACGGAGTGAGGCCATTCAGCCTCTTGATCCTGTTCCACATTCAATAGCTCGCGGGCCGCCTGTTTCCTAATTCCTCGTTTGGGTGTGCTGCTTCAAACTTTAAAGAAGTCGACCAAGTTCAATGTTGGAATTTTTAGTTGACTGTGCTCGACCCGAATTCCTTGCTATAACAGAACAGGATTTATGAAAGGGGAGAGCTCCAGATCTTCTCCACCCCAAGCCCTATATATAATTCTAAGGCTCAATCTCCTTTGTTGTGGACTGCCCACTGCCCCCTTATCACCAGAGGAAATAGTTTTCCTCGCTATTTTTTAAATTTGATTTATTACTGTCGCATGTATCTTGGTACAGTGAAAAGTTTAGTTTTGCGTGCAGTACAGGCAGACTAGACCATACAAAGTTCATTAGGGTAATAGAACACAGCGAGGAATACAATGTTATGGTTGCAGAGAAGATGCACAAAGAGCGAGATCAGCATTAAATTTAAAATTTGAGAGCTCCATTCAGATGTATAATAATAGCTGCTCTGTTGGTACATGTGCACAAGCTTTTGTATCTTTTGCCCAACGAAAGAGGTTTGAAGAGATAATAACAGGATGGGAGGAGTTTTTGATGTATAATTCCTGAGGCAACAGGAAGTCCAGTTGGAGTCAATGGATGGAAGGCTGGTTTGTGTGATGGACTGGGCTGTGTTCACAACTCTTTGTAAATTCTTACAGTCCTGGGCGGAGCAATAGCCACACCAAGCCATGATACCTCCTGATAGGATGCTTCCAATGGTGCATCGATAAAAATTTGTAAGCCCCCTTATGGACATGCTGCATTTCCTTAGCCTCCTGAGGAAGTAGAGGTGTTGTTGTGCTTTCATGACCGTCACATCAAGATGGTGGACCAGGACAGATTGTTGGTGATCATCACTCCCAGGAACTTGACGGTCTCGACCAGCTCCATTTAAAATAAATCAAGGAACGGTGGATGCTCGAGATCTGAAACAAACAATTGCTGGAGAAACTCAGCAGGTCCGACAGCATCTGTGGAGAGAAAATAAGCTGCACGGTGGCTCAGTGGTTAGCAGTGCTGCCTCACAGCACCAGGGACCCAGGATTGATTCCAGCCTCAGGTGAATATCTCTATGGAGTGTGCACATTCTCCCCAGTTCCACCAGGTGCTCTCACAGTCCACAGGGTGCAGGTTAGGTGGATTGACCATGCTAAATTTCCCCGTAGTGTACAGGCTAGGTGGGTTAACTAGTAAGTATAGGTTCTGGATTAGTGGTGCTGGAAGAGCACAGCAGTTCAGGCAGCATCCAAGGAGCAGCGAAATCAACGTTTTGGGCAAAAGCCCTTCATCAGCAATATTTCGCTGCTCCTTGGATGCTGCCTGAACTGCTGTGCTCTTCCAGCACCACTAATCCAGAATCTGGTTCCCAGCATCTGCAGTCATTGTTTTTACCTAGTAAGTGTAGGTTACAGGGATAAGTAGGTGATCGGAACAAGGGCCAGGTAGATCTTATTGACTATGAGATCCTTGATTGGGCTTGTTAACCTGGGACAAGCAGGGAGCCCTGGCTGACAAAGATAAATAGGAGAATCTCCTCCTGCCAGAAACAAAAAGGGTGCCAGGTGCCTGACTTTGAAAGAGGCAGTACTGAAGTGAAGGACAGTTCAGACGTAAATAAATGAGGACTTGGTGATAGGATACTGGCCTCTGTGGAGTTATTTTAGGGTCAGTGCAGACTCAAAGGGCTGAATGGCCTCTAGCTGCACTGTAAGGATTCTATGATGCCATGGAAACAGAGTTTTGAGTCTGGTGATTCATTTTCAGGACTAGAAGCAGCTGGAAATAAATGATATTTATGCTGGTGAAGGTGATCGGATGGCAAGGAGTCAGCAGCAAATTGGAGACGGGGCCCAGAATGAGAGAGAAGAATGTATAGACAGGCAAAGGGCCTATTGATAGGAAGCCAGGGAGGAAGAGAATCCAGTTAGGGTAAGAGTGGGGACCATGAGTAGGTGAAAATGGGTTTGGCTGTGTTGAAAGTAACTCATTTCATAACAGGACCAAAGTTTGTGGTGGTTTGCCATAGACAAGGTTCATGCTCTGCACTCTTCCAATTCGATGTTGAGTCCTGTTGGCTGTAAGGCAATAGAGAACAAGGAACAAAGAAAATTTACAGCCCAGGAACAGGCCCTTCGGCCCTCCAAGCCTGAGCCGATCCAAATGTACTGTCTAAATCTGTCGCCCAATTCCTAAGCATCTGTATCCCTCTGCTCCCCACCTACTCATGCATCTGTCCAGGTGCATCTTAAGTGAATCTACCGTGCCTGCCTCTACCACCTCTGCTGGCAACGTGTTCCAGACACCCATCACCTTCTGTGTGAAGTACTTGCCATGTGTATCCCCCTTAAACTTTCCACCTCTCACATCTAAAGCATGACCATAATCAAGCAGAAGGTGAGGTGTTGTTTGTTCAGCTTGTATTGAGCCTCACTGGAGCAGTACAGTGGGCCAGAGGCAGAAATGTTATCCATCTACACCTCCATATCCTCCACATTTTGGTCTTACACCTACTAGATCACTTTATTTAGTATCCACCCCTGGGAAAACCCAGGACTTATACAGACATAAAATAAATTTTGACCAAATAATCTTCTAGGAGTCTATTATTGACTTTACCATATTGAAAAAAAACTCATTCATTAAGAACTAATTTACTCTACTTACACTCATTTATTTAAATAAAGTCTTAGAACAATAATAAGTTCCGCCAACTATACAATCTCTAAGCAACAAGCACTAGAATTCATGGTCCCACATCATAGAGTCCATGATTTGCAACTGTCAATCAAACTGTGATAAGGTGAGCATGCTGCTGTGATAATGGATGATTGTTAAATTAATCATGCAACAGAAATCCAGTAATGTTCGCCCTTAAGGTTATATGCCAACAGACAGGGTGAAATATTAAGCAACTTTTTAACACTTGACATTTTTTCAAAGGCTTTAATGGTTGGACTTTTAAATATCTTGACAGCTCCCTTTGACATGGTCTTTTGACAGGTTTTCTCAACACTCCTAATATATCCCCTTTGACAAGTCTTCTTGAGAGTTTTGACAGACCTATTTGACAGGGTTTTGATAGTTGATTTTGACCGATCTGTTTGGCAGTAATGCATTTATGCACTTTATACATATACTTTTTATGCTTACCTTTAACCAATAGCTTCCTGGTAAAGGTGCCTGGCTTTCACCAAAGGACAGTATACCCCAAACAAAAGGCCCTTCCCCCCCCCAAGTGTCCCCCCAAAGGGTTGCCTTGGCTATCTAAAGAAATGCATAAAGTTCAGACCCTCTTGTTACCAGGTTCCCTTTGCATACTTTGGATTTGCACTCCAAGGCTCCCAACCTCCCATTTCAGTGACGGCAGCTGATGGCTGAAATGACCTTGATAACCAGCATATACACAGAACCTACCAGCCCGTATTCCCACTCTGACAAAAAATGGGAAATGTGTGTTTAGGACTGGGCTTCCAATTACTGAACACATCTGGCATTTTTGCCAAGGCCAGGGGTGTGTCCATTGTGTTGAAAATCTATGCCTTCCTGTCTTGGGCTCCTATGGCATGTCATTCACTTTCCTGACTCCCCAAAGCCTGTCTGCCATGTACAAGACTCATGCCAGGAGTGGAATGGAATACTCCCCATTTGCCTGGATGGATGCAGATGCAGCTCCAGAAGCACAACACCATCCAGGACACACCAGTCTGCCTGACTGGCACCATATCCACAAATGTTCACTCCTGCCAACACTGATGCACAATACTCACTGCAGAGTTTCCACCAAGGCATCCATATAAATCTCAGGGGGTTTGTATCCACATTGAGATGCTAACTAGCTATCCTCTCGCTACCCAATGTTCTATCTTGAATTAAATAGATGGTTTAAGTATGACCACTTTTAAAACCTGGGATTTATAACAGTTCCCTGTGAGACCTGGCAAAGTTAACCCTTATTCAACACCCTTATCATCATTCACAGGGATGAAAGTTTTGCCAGTAAATTAATCTGGCTCTCAACAGTTCTCAGTGCAACCAAAACACCTTTGTTGTCAAGCAGGATTCAGAACTGGCCACTTGACCCATTTTATTCTGTTAAATTAAACTGACAGTTCTAAGCACACCAATCGAATAAAGTTTATATTTGCAAACATTGCACCTCAAACATACTTTACTCGCTTTCTTATCTTCGACCAGCAACTCATATATGGGAATGGATGACACAGCCATAATATAAATGCAAAATATTTTGTCTTTAATTTTACTGCTCAGTTGTAAGTTCTCATCTATTATAATTTCAATATCACCTGTCCAATTTCCATCACTAAGATACAATGTGATGGCTTCTTCAAACTAACAACACAGACAGCAAGCTTTGAAGTCTCAGGTTAAAACTTCCCAATGGAATGTACAGTTTGGAATAAATCACTTCCTCCAGAAACAATGAGAGAGCAATGAGCAAATAATAAAGGAAATCACTGTCAGTTGTCATAGCAACAGTGAAGATACACAAAGTCCTCACTGACAGGCTCATTTCATCCCGGACTTTACTCCAACAGCAGTTTATCCACAGTTACTAACTAACTAATCTTAAGTAACCATAAGGGCACAGTGCCAGATAAATCAGATTATAAAGATTAGTTTACAGCTAAGAGCATAATCTTGTGAGCGAAATGGAGCCTATATTCTTACATCAATGCCAGGATGTTCCAATTTCAATTCTGTGCGTGTAACTCTTTTAATTTCCAGATTAACCCTTGCTGCCTGGTTTTCTGACCGTACAATGAAACTGTCTTAATCAGTCGCCAATCAGAGCTGGTGATGTTTTCTCTCCTCTTGCCTTGAATCGACTCTCCAGCTGGAAAAACATGATTTTGTCAAGTACTCAAAGCACTGCAGAGGCTGGTCAGTAGGTCACAGGCAATAGCCAATCAGGCTGGGAGTTCTTACAGTTTATGTTGTTCATTAACTAATTCCGTTCCACCAGGCTTAGAACAAAAATCTAAAAATCACACAACACCAGGTTATAGTCCAACAGCTTTAATTGGAAGCACTTGCTTTCAGGCAACCACCAGATGAAGGAGTGTCGTTCCGAAAGCTAGTGTGCTTCCAATTAAACCTGTTGGACTTGTATATCAATGTTTGTACTTGAGAGTTTTGTTTATTTTTGTAAACTCGTAAAAATGTTAAATTTCTAATAAAAATATCTATAAAAAAAAACCTGTTGGACTATAACCTGGTGTTGTGTGATTTTTAACTTTGTACACCCCAGTCCAACACCGGCATCTCCAAATCAGAACAAAAATCTAAGTGTTCATTGTTTGGGATTGACCCGCTGATATCCTCAAGCACCAATGGGTCGCATTGCCAGAGATCTTGCTTAATTAATTCAGAGAGTCATAGAGTCATACAGCATGGAAGGAGACCTTTTAGTCCAATTTATCTACACCTACCAGGTTTCCTAAACTGAACTAATCCTTTTTGCCTGCATTTAGCCCATATCCCTCTAAACCTTTCCTATCCATGTACCTGTCCAAATGTCTTTTAAATGTTACAATTGTACCAGCCTCCACCACTTCCTCTGGCAGGTCATTCCATCCACACACCAGCCTCTGCTTGAAAATGGTGCCCTTCAAGGCACTTTTAAATATGTTCCCTCTCACTTAAACTTATGCTTTCTAGTTTTGGACTCCCCTACCCTGGGAAAAAGACCTTTGCTATTCATCTTATCCATGCCCCTCATGATTCTATAAACCACTTTAAGGTCACCCCTCAGCTTCCAATGCTCCAGGGAAAGATGTCCCAACCCTATCCAACCTCTCCTTATAACACAAGCACGCCACTCTCAGCAACATCCTTGTAATTTTTTTTTCTGAACCCTTTATAGTTTAACAACATCCTTCCTAAAGCAGGGTGGCCTGAATTGCACACAGTATTCTAAAGAAAGTGTCACTAATGTCTTGTATAGCCACAACATAATGTCCCTACTCCAATACTTAATTACCAATGAAGGCGAGTGTGCCAAATGCCTTCGTCACCACCTTGTCTGCCTGCAATGCCACTATCAAGGAACCAGCTTTTGGAGCGCTGCTCAGAACTACCTGATGAAGGAGGAGCGCTCCGAAAGCCAGTGCTTCCAATTAAGCCTGTTGGACTATAACGTAGTGTTGTGTGACTATTAACTGTGTAAGTCCTGTCCTGGCTTGCCTTACCAAAATGCAACCCCTCGCATTTATCTAAGTTAAAGATGTGAGGTATTGCTTATAAAGCTGTCATTTATTGTCCATCCTTATTGTTACACAGTCTACTTCACTTCAGAGGGCAGTTCAGAGTCCTCTAAAGTCTGGGATTAGAGCTACTTATTAAACCAAGTAGATAAAAGTCAGCTAATGGACATGAGCCAATTGGTTGGGCAGAATCTTAGTGGGGCCTACCCTAAGTGACATTGGCCTTAGGTAAACATGGAAGAATCACAAGACCCATCTCGATGTTGGGAACAACTTGCTGCATCTTTCCCAGACATTGAGGTGAGATTCTCAGTAGACACCAGCGATTTACCTATTAAAGGAGATTATTGCTTGTTAACCGCCTTATTAACAGTGGATCTCACCTCAGTAATTTGCAACTTCCTATGTTACCATCCATGGCGAGCAAACTGGACACCAGGAAATCTCGACATGGAAGTCAGACTGTCAAGCTTCAACTCACCACTGGCTGTGAAGAACATCCATGTTCACCAGTTTGGCAGGGATCACACTGGCAGCAGAAAGGACACCTTTCATTGTCACTTCCTATAGGTGTGTGCCTGCTACCTTGGCAACTACCAGGATTCTGACATCCATTGCAGTCTCATGTTGTGAGTGTGTTTGACTGTACAGATCCTTGACAAAACGGGGTACTGAGGGATAAGGACTACCCACGGTGACCAAGGCCAATGAGACCATTGTGTATGCCTCCGACTGATACAATACTGCCCATCCTTCCTCTGGGGCTGTGATACAGCAGGGTTGCTGATGTTGGAGTTGCAGTGTAGAAGGGGGAGGCCTCCTGTATAGCCTGGACAGAGAGCACTGCCTCATCCTGGTCTGTTGTTTCCTGCACATTTGGAGTGGGCAGCAAGATGATGTGATAGATGCTAATGACATGGGGCCTTGGGAGCATTCTTCCAAGGGGGAGGACAGGACATAGGAGAGAAGGAAACTCTCCATATGCATAACTGAGCGCTCAACTGGCTTAGGCACTATAAACCAGAGAGAACCTGATTGACACCAAGTTCATGTCGATGAGAGCTGGGTGTCAGATACGATCATGCATTTTAGGTCGGTCATTTGTCATGATGCCAGCATCTGGGGTCTGTGGCTGCTGGCCGTTATTTTGCTGGTAAGTAGATACACCAGATTATCAATGCTTGCTTGGGTGCACAGTAACCTTTCAAAGATGGCAGGGTGGCTGGGAATGCCAGTCTTTCAGTAAATATTCACTGAGTAGTGAGTTCTTCAAGGAACATATGTGGAATGGGGTTCGAATCATGTGTGAATGGGTACCATAGGGGTGGGGTGGGTGTTTAATGAGGTGGGTTAGGGTTAGCTTGAGGATGAGGGTTAGGGTTAGAGTTAGGCTTAAGGATAGGGTAAAGGTAAGGGTAAGGGCTAGGATAGAGGTTAAGGGTTAGGGTTAGGGTTAGGATAAGGGTTAAGATAGGGGTTAAGGACTAGGGTTAGGTTTAGGGTTAGGATAAGGGTTAGGGTAAGGGTTAGGATTCAGAATAGGGTTAGGGTTCAGGGTAGGGTTAGAGTGAGGGTTAATTTGTCAGTTAGGCTGTGGTTCAAGATCTCCCTGGGCCTCGCAGAGAGAAATCCTCTGTGAAACTCAATGAAACTGACACTGAGCTAAGTTAACCTAAAATGGAGCCCATTGTGTTTTTATGACAATTTGGAAGTTTTGTGGACACTTCCAGTGTTTGCATATTCTTTATTTCCAAACTGAATTTACCTTTCAGTATCGTGGGATTTGGATTCACAATCTGTGTGTTTATCAGTGCAGGACTCTGAATTACTAACCACAAGCATAATCTACCATGACTCCATCCTTTCCAGAGTGCCTCTCTCTCTCTCTCTCTCTCTCTCTCTCTCTCTCCAATATGGGTGAGACCTGATGGGAAGACATCACACTAAAGAAATGTTTTGCTTCAGCAGCAAGGAAGGAAAACATTTCCATGCCTTCTTGGGATTGCTAAGGTTACCAATGATCATGGGCAGTTTATAAATTGTAATAGATTAGAGCTCTCCTTTCAAAGCTTCAGTGCTTTAAAAACATAACCAGTTATTTTTCAGAGAGAGTGAGAGCTTGCTCATAATTATTTCTCCTGTTGTAGTCACTTCAGTCGAGTTGTACCATTCAGCCCGTGTTATTGAAATGACCTTCAGCTCTATGTTCAGACAGGTGAGTGCTTCGTTAACTATTCACCATGGCCACTTCCACATCAATTTACATCACCAGCTTCTGGAACCCACTTGCTTCCACTATTGCCATTATAATATACTACACACGAGTGTTTTTTATATCTTAGGTCAAATGGCATATTAAGTCAGACATCTGGAAGTTTGTTAACAGCCAACTACGTGTACTAAAATGACATCTGATTACATGTGCTGGGTTATATGCTGACATCGTATTACAAACATAGTTGACTGACTGCCTATTGATTGTGGATTGGACAGAGAGTGAGCATCACACGTTGTGTAGCTGTTTTATAGACAATAGATAATAGACAATAGGTGCAGGAATAGGCCATTCCACCCTTTGAGCCTGCACCACCATTCATTATGATCATGGCTGATCATCCACAATCAGTACCCTGTTCCTGCCTTATCCCCATAACCCTTGATTCCACTATCCTTAAGAGCTCTGTCCATCTCTTTCTTGAAAATATCCAGAGACTTGGCCTTCACTGCCTTCTGGGGTAGAGCATTGCATACATCCATTACTCTCTGGGTGAAGAAGTTTCTCCTCAACTCTGTTCTAAATTGCCTATCCCTTATTTTTAAACTGTGCCCTCTGGTTCTGGACTATTCACAATGGCCTCTTCCACATCAGCAGAAACATACTTTCTGCCTCCAGAGTGTCCAATCCTTTAATAATCTTATACGTCTCAATCAGATCCCTCTCATCCTTCCAAACTCAAGTGTATACAAGCCTATTTGCTCCAATCTTTCAACATATGATAGTCCCACCATTCGGGGAATTGACCTCATGAATCTACGCTGCACTCCCTGAATAGCCAGAATGTCCTTCCTCATATTTAGAGACCAAAACTGCATACATTACTTCAGGTGTGGTCTCACCAGGGCCCCGTACAACTGCAGAAGAACATCTTTGCTCTTTTAAAGGTATAATGCCATAATACAACATTAACTTCTATTTTCTGTGTGTAATTTTATTTCCAATATCAATCCTGAAAGATCTTTCTATATGCCCTAGTGCTGCACCAGAGCTTACCAACTGTGGTCACAACTGGGGTCCAAGGCTGCTAACGCTAATCCTAACTGAGTGTTAAAAAACTTCACAGCTCCTTCAAGTCATTACAAAGTTTAAAAAGTGGCCTGACTGCTGTGGAAAGGTAGGAGTATTTAAAGCTAAACACTGTGACTCTGCAAATGAAACAACTCCTATATTCTCTTAGACCTCGCCCCATTCCTCCCCATTGGAGTGTTTGAGCTATTGGGAGAGGCTGAATAGACTGGAGCTGTTTTCGCTGGAGCATCAGAGGCTGAGGGGTGACCTTATGGAGGTTTAAAAAATCATGAGGGGCATGGATAGGATAAATAGGCAAGATCCTTTTCCCAGGATAAGGGAATCCAAAACGAGAGGGCATAGGTTTAAGGTGAGAGGGGAAAGATTTAAAAGGGACTTAAAGTGTAAATTTTTCATACAGACGGTGGTGAGTTTTTGGAATGAACTGCCAGAGGAAGTGGTGGAGGCAGGTACAATTACAACATTTAAATGGGAAGGGTTTAGAGGAATCTGGGCCAAATGCTAGCAAATGGGACACAGTTAATTAAGGATATCTGCTTGGAATGGACCAGATTATGGACAGAAGGGTCTGTTTCATGCTGTTCATTTTTCTGACTCTATGCTCTCTGCTTCACTGGATCATTATTAAACAACATTGGACATTGAGCCACATCAGGGACATTCGAAGAGGTGGCCAGTACCTTGGCCAAGGAGGTAGGTAGAAGATCTGATAGAAGGAGAGTGAGGTAAATCGAATTATTTGGGGTGGAATGGGGGGGATTGTGATTGTCCAAAGGGGACTGTCTGGAATTTAAGTCTATTGAAGGCATGACCTCTCTGAAAGAGGAGGGATGGAAATCGAGGCTGTGCAACTGAGCAGAAAGATGAGAGTTGTAGGAGGGCTATGAGGTTGAAGAAGGTCACAAAGACTGTCTAATCTGACTGTGATGATAGCATTGGAAAGAAGAGTACTTCTGGAGGGGTTTCAAATCCTGGTCTCGTTCTGAGATTTTCACAGCAAATGTGCTTTCACAATGCACTTGGCCTCAAAGTCAGGCAAAGCCTCTGAAGTTTCACCTTGAACTGTGAAGGCTTACTAACCGGAGCCAGCACAGAGCAGAGTACATCAGGTGCTGATCTGAACAGTGTCTCTGGCAGCACTTGGAGCTGAGGACAGCTGGTGTTGTGTGATTGTCACCTGAGAAAGCTCAGCACCATCGGCTTTTGATGATTTCCATTACAAAAGAAAAATCAAAAGGACTGCTTGAACCATCCTCGAGTCTTTGTGCCTTCATGTGAATATTTTATATGTACGTGGAGTTATATATAGACTGGGTGCTGGACATGTTGAGATTTGGATAGGATGTTAACGAAGAGGAAATATAGGCTGAATGGGATACATCAAGTTGAGATGAATTAGATATTAACCAGAGGTGCATTGAAATGTACTGAAAGAGAACTCCTACACTGCCAGCATTCATTACTCCTGCTGTAGTGGTGCTGGCTATGCAGTATGCTTTACAGTTGTACGGCAGCTGCCTTTAGCAGACTAAATAGTGTTTGTCATTGTCAGCGATAGTTATTCTTACAAGTAGTCGGCTGGGTGGATTCTGGCTGACCGTCACAGTGCTGGACTAAGAAAGTGCCACACTCTCAGAACAACTGTCTCTCAGACAAGATGATAAACCAAGGGAAAGGCTCAATTTTGTAAAAAGAGCTGGATCGTTCTTCTAAGTGTCCTGGCTAATATGTATGTCTCAATTAACATTCTGAATACCAATTACTTGCAGGAACTTGCCAGTAAATCCAAGGGTTATGCCAAGTTTGGATAGCTCCTGATTTACACAGAGCTTCGGCAATGGCTCCATTTCAAAACAGCAGAAGGTCACATGGGATCTGAGCTATTCTGCATTTGTATTCCTCTGGTCGTACCTTGGTATGTTATGTACTGCTTTTGCATTACTGGGAGGTCTAACAGTGGGTAAGCGTCCTGTCTCTGAGACAGAAACAACAGGAGCTGAACTCAGTGGCCACAGGAAGTACATTCATAATGTTGATTGTTAACCTGCAAATCCTTCCAATGTGCCTAGACCAGGTGGTAAGAGTGGGAGAATCTCCAGATCAGTCAGACATATGTGATGGCTGCAGTGCAACACCCTCCCTATGTTACCAGAATCCATACACAGGGTTCAGTCTCAGGCTAGGTGGCAAGTGTCCACCTTATTGGGGACTTAATGTCATTTGTAGCAAAATGTTAATCAAATAAGTGAATGAATATTATTAAAGACCAGTAAATGGGAGAGTGAGAGATTTGGCAAGGAGAGGAGAAATTGAGAGATAGGGGGTGAAGAGAAAGAAAGGACAGAGAGAGGGGAGTGAGAAGAAAAGAGACATAGAAAGGAGAGACAAGGGGGAGAGAGAATATAAATGGACAAGAAGCGGTGATGAAGTGAAAAGATGGTGAATACGCAGAGATGTTTGTCCAACTTGTGGGAAGATACCATTCGCAGGGGTGCATGTGACGTCATGTGGACTGCCCCATCACACCACCACCCACACTCGCAGGGTTGGCAACAGTCTGGCCAAGCTGCCAGAGCCAGTTGGTTTATGATGTGACTGACAAGTGAGTGATAGGCTGGAAGGGATCCCATTTCCAAATGTTGACAGGTTCTGTTTTCAGTCACAATTCCACAGAGGATTTTAAAAAATTAGCTTCTAAGGAGACGGCTGAAATTTTAGAAAGCAGAAATTGTCACTGTTGACAGAATTCATTGCACATTCCAATTAATTCAGGAAATTGGAGCTGGAGTAGACACGAAGGCCTCTCAAGCCTGTTCCACCATTTGATAATCTGGCCGAGTTTCTGTCTGAATTTCTCTTCCCTGGCACCTCCTCATATCCCTAGATTTCTGAGAGGCCAAAACTCTATCAATCTCAGTTTTGAATAGATTCAGTGTCGGAGCATTCACAATTCTCCAGGATAGAGAATTCCAAAGATCCACAATCCTCAAAATAAAGACGTTTCTCGTCATCTCGGTCCTAAATGATTGTTCCTTTATCCTGAAGCTGTGTCTCTGTGAGGCAGCTTCTCCAGGCAATGGAAACATCCTTCCGATATTTAGCCTATCAAGCCCCTACAGAATCAGGGCAATCACATCTCATTCTTCCAAGCCCCAGCAACTGTAGAATTTATTCAGTCAATCAGTAGAACAACCCTCTCATCCTAGGAACCTGTCTAACAAATCTAGTTAAATCGCGCACAAAGGAAGCAACAGAGAGAGAAATAAAGAGGTGAATTTGAACATACAAAATGGATGGGGTTGTGACCACGTCAAATGCTGTCCTTGAAAAACATTGAAACCTGGCCCTGACCTTTCTCCAACATAGGGGAAAGTGAGGACTGCAGATGCTGAAGCTCAGAGTCGAGAGTGGAGTGCTGGAAAAGCACAGCAGGTCAGGCAGCATCCGAGGAGCAGGAGAATCGAGATTTCGGGCATAAGCCCTTCACCAGGAATCACCAATGTGGCCATTTTTCCCTTTACTCTCAAGGGAGCTGGCTCACTCCCATGTGATTTTACAATTTAGATATTCTGAAGTCTCTGATGTCACCATTTCCCAGGGTTTAATAATGGCGAGCTGGGCTTTTGAAGCTTCAGAGAGCTCAGCAGCTGAAAGGAGGTGAGCTACTGCTTTGACAGCAAACCCTATGGACCAAGGTAACATCAAACTACTTAGCCCCTTCTCACCCCCATTCAATGATATCTCTCCACCCCACTAGAGATCCCCCTGGGACAGGGATTAAACACATTCCAGAACTGAACCCCCTGTCAGGGTCATGTATGGGATTGTGTACCTGTACTGGGACACTCCTGTTACTGGTATGTTAAGTTGAGTGTTTATTTCTCTTAGGATTGGGTCAGCCACCCCTCAGTTAGTAATACTTTCACCTTCAAGTTGCAAGATTGCAGCTTCAAATTCCACTCCAGGATGGAAATCTTCGCTTCATCGCTGTACTGAGGGGAGCCATAACGTGGAGGTGCCAGTGTTGGACTGGCATGGTCAAAGTCAGAAGTAACACAACACCGGCTTACAGTCTAACAGGTTTATTTAAAATCACAAGCTTTCGGTGAGCTGCTCCTTCGTCGGGTGAAGGGAGGAGGTATTGAGGGAGTGTTTAGGTCACAGTGGTGCTAGAAAAGCACAGCAGGTCAGGCAGCATCTGAGGAGCAGGAAAATTGATGTTTCAACGTAGGGGAATAGAGGCAGAAAGCCTCCAGGGTGGAGAGATAAATGGGGGTGGGGGGCTGGGGAGAAGATAGCAAAGAGTACAATAGGTGAATGGGGGTGGGGATGGAGGTGATAGGTCAGAAGGGAGGGTGGAGTGGATAGGTGGGGAGGGAGATTGGCAGGTAGGACAGGCCATGAGGACAGTGCTGAGATGGAAGGTTCGAACTGGGGTGAGGTGGGGAGGAGGGGAAATGAGGAAACTGGTGAAGTCCACATTGATGCCCTGGGGCTGAAGTGTTCCGAGGTGGAAGATGAGGCGTTCTTCCTCCAGGCGTCTGGTGGTGAGGGAGCGGCGGTGGAGGAGGCCCAGGACCTGCATGTCCTCGGCAGAGTGGGAGGGGGAGTTGAAATGCTGAGCCACGGGGCGGTGGGGTTGGTTGGTTGACTTGAGGGAGTGTTGCACAGTTTATGGACAAGATGTTGAAGTGAGGTGCCACTTGCTCTTTCCAGGGGATGTCAAAGATGCCGCAGCACTATTTTGAAGAAGAGCAGGGACGTTATCCCTGACGTTCCTGTTCATTCCATCTAAAGCCCTTATCATTTGAAGCATCTGAGCAGTGACAGTGGGGATTCAAACTACACACCCAGAGCAAGTCAGAGGGAATGCTTCATGATTATTCATGCCATCATGATGGCTGGGATATTTAACATACCCTCAAATGGGCTCAAAAGGATAGCAAAGCACCATAATAAGGAAAGGTAGGGGAGCTCTCCCTACATTTTAATTCCTCAACAAAACAGATTTGTTGCTTCTTGCGACAGTATAGTTTGTGGGAACTTGTGAGCTGAATGGTCCATTCCTGTTCTAAACTGGGGGCTGTGATGGCCACACTTATAACATTTCAAAAATACTTTCTTGTCTGAAAAGCACCTTGAAACATCATGAAGTCTTAAAAAAACAATAAATGCATTTTATTTCTTGCCCTTATACTCAGTGCAATAACAACATGTTAATAATTTATACACATATTCATAAGAAATCGTCCCCCAATGTAGCATTTTCCACAACAAAAGAAAGGTTTGAGGCCATTTTGGACCCAATCTTAATCCTCTGTCCAAGATTACTGAGATTGACACTGGAAAACACAATCAGCACATTGTTCGCTTTCACATTTGCATCAGGGTGTGTGCAAGGTTTGTGTACAAAGAAGTATCAAATATTTTAAAACCGCAAACTTTGAGGGAATGTAAAACTAAAAGAAGTTAACTGGAACACATATGGAAAACACCAGCTGAAAAATGTGAATCATACACAAAGCAACCAACGACACTGTCATTTAAATAGGCAACGAGATATGAAACAGCTTAAGGAGAAATCCAGGCCAATATCATAAAGGAGGTAGCAATCTGGAATATGTAAATAAAACAAACAAGAGCAGGAGGCGAGCCAGGGAGCATTAGAAACAAAAAGGGTAAGAATACATAGAACAAAGAACATGGAACAGTACAGCACAGTACAGGTCCTTTGACCCTTGATGTTGTGTCAGCCTTTTATCCTTCTCCAAGATCAGACTAACCTACGTACCCTTCATTGTACTATCTTCCATGTGCCCATCCAAGAGTCCACTTAAATATCCCTAATGCACCTGACTTTGCTACCACTGCTGGCAGTGTATTTCACACACCCACCACACTCTGTGTAAAGAACCTACCTCTGATGTCTCCCCTAAACCTTCTTCCAATCACCCTAAAATTATGTCCCCTCACGATTGACATTTCCACCTGGGAAAAAGTCTGTGTCTATTCACTCTATCTGTGCCTCTCAACATCTTGTACATCTCTATCAAGTCACCTGTCATCCTTCTTCACTCTAATGAGAAAAGCCCTAGCTTCTTCATCCTTACTTCATAAGACATGCCCTCTGTTCCAGGCAGCACCCTGGTAAATCTCCTCTGCACCATCTCTAAAGCTTCCACATCATTCCTATAATCAGGTGACCAGAACTGAACACAATATTCTAAGTTTGGTCTAACCAGGGCACTATAGAACTGCAGCGTAACCTCGCTGCTCTTAAGCTCAATCCCCTGCTAATGAAAGCCAACACACAATATGCCTTTTTAACAAACCTATCAATCTGGGTAGCAACTTTGAGGGATCTATGGACATGATCCCAAGATCCCTCTGCTCCTCCACACTGCCAAGAATCCTGCCTTTAACTCTGTATTCTGCATTCAAATTCGACCTTCCAAAGTGAGCGACTTCACACTTTTCCAGGTTGAACGCCATCTGCACTTTTCAGCCCATGCCTGCATCCTGTCAATGCCCTGTTGGAACCTACAACAGCCCTCCACACTATCCACCACTCCACCAACTTTTGTGTCATCAGCGAACTTACTAACGCACCCTTCCACTTCCTCACCAAGTCATTTATAAAAATCACAAAAAGGTCCCAGAACTGACGCCTGTAGAACCCCACTGGTCACCGCGCTCCAGGATGAATATTTTTCATCTACCACCACCCTCTGTCTTCTATGGGTCAGCCAATTCTGTATCCAGACAGCCAGATTTCCATGTATCCCATGCCTCCTTTCTGTCTGAATGAGCCTACCATGGGGAAATTTATCAAGCACCTTGCTAACATCCATGTACACCACATCCACTGCTCTCCCTCCAACAATGTGTTTCGTCACATCCTCAAAGAACTCAAAAAGGTTTGTAAGGCATGACCTGCCCCTCACAAAACTATTTCTAATCAAACTATGGTTTTCCAAGTAATCATAAATCCTGTCTCTCAGAATCCTCTCCAATACTTTACCTACCACAGACATGACACTGACTGGTTTGTAATTTCTAGGATTTTACCTATTCCCTTTCTTGAACAAGGGACAGACATTGGTCATCCCCCAATCATCTGGTACTACTCCAGTGGACAGTAAGGATGCAAAGATCATCACCAAAGGCACAGCAATCTCATCCCTTTCTTTCTGTAGTAACCTAGGATATATCCCGTCTGGCCCAGGGGATTTGTCTATTCTTAAGTTTTTTCAAAATTTTCAGCACATTCTCCTTCCTTACATTAACCTGTTCTAGTGTATCAGTCTGTTTCACGCTGTCCTCAGAAACATCAAATTCCCTCTCAGTACTGAATATTGAAGCAAAGTATTCATTAAGGACCTCCCCTACTTTACCGACTCCAGATGCAAGTTCCCTCCACTATCCCTAATCGGCCCTACCCTCACTCTGGCCATCCTCTTGTTTCTCACATTAATGTAGAACGCCTTAGGGTTTTCCTTAATCCTACCCACTAAAGCTTTTTCATGTCCCTTTCTCTCCTAAATCCATTCTTCAGTTCCTTCCTGGCTCCCTTGTAACCCTCTAGAGCCCTGTCTTATCCGCACCTCTTCACCCTTAAGTGAAGGTCAGGGAGTTGTGATCACTATCACCGAAATGCTCTCCCACAGGGAGATCTGACACCTGGCATGGTTCGTTGCCAAGCACCAAATCCAAGATGGTCTCCCCTCTGGTCAGCCTATCTACATATTGTGTCAGGAATCCTTCCTGGACATACCTGACAAAATATTGCTTCATCCAAACTATTTGAATTAAGGAGGTTCCAATCAATATAGGGATTTTAAAGTCATCAATGACAACAGCCCTGTTACTTCTGCACCTTTCCAAAATCTGCCTCCCAATCTGCTCCTCCATGTCTCTGTTGCTATTGGGGGCCTATAGAAAACTCCCAATAAAGTGACTGCTCCTTTCCTGTTTCTGACTTCCACCCAGACTGACTCTGTAGACAAACCCTCCTCAATGACCTCCCTTTCCGCGGAGATGATGCAATCCCTGATCAGCAATACCACTCCTTCACCTCTTTTACCTAGACCCTCCCTCCCCCCCCCCACCCTCCCCCCCCCCCCCCCACCCTCCCCCCCCCCCCCACCCCACCACCATTCCTTTTGAAACATCTAAACCCTGGAACAATCAACAACCATTCCTGCCGCTGTGATATCCAATACAGTGGCTAAGTTTCAGAAATCATTTCAAGAGACAACAAACATTTTAATGCAAGTTTTAACGTAAGTTTCAAGCATAGGGTTAGTGTAGGAGGGGATTTGAGTTTTGATGAATGTTGATGGTTATTAATTATATGAGCAATGACATACAGAGCACCCAAAACACTGAGTGAGTAATGAGAGGGATAAGACTGAGGAATTCAATAAACTCCACAAAAGAAAAGATATCTCTCCAACTGATTTGATTCTATTAATATTCTGTTCCAATGTATTGTATTCTTGTTATATCTGAGTGGGAAACTGGAGTCTAAATGTAAAACAAAAAGCAGGAGTTTCTCTTCCTATGTTTAACCATATTGAATAGTGTTGATGTGAGAACAGAATTGTGTCAGCCGAAAGCTGGCAGGAGTTTAAAGTTGGTGCAAGTTCAGCTGAAGCTGTCAGGTTGGTTACCACTAGCAAAGAAGTGATAATATTCTCTGGAACTGCCTAGCAGTTGCTTCGTGCCTACCTTCTCCCAAGGGTGTTAGGGGCCAGCATTCCATGCAGTGGTGAATAGGAATAATGAGTTCATCACAATGGGTAGCATGGTTATAACGACATGGCTGATGGTACGATGGGTAGCAGAATCCGGCAACAAGTGTGGCAAGTTATGGTTCAACAGGTTTACATGAACGCACTAGCTTTCAATATAATAATCCTCCAAATAAACCTGTTGGACTATTGTGATTTGTGTGATTTTTGACTTTGTCCACCTCGGTCCAACACCGGCTCCTCTACATCATGACTACCCTAGCGCAGAGATCATTTCACTCCATTTCTTATGTTTCTCAAAAGCAGCATTAGAGATGATAATCAATGGGCATTATTGATTGGTAAATGTCATGATAACACTAATATTCAGCTTTCATCACCAAATGAACAGAATGCCATGGAAACTGGAGATGGAAACCAGAGCAGGTACCTGGCAGATTTAGTTCACCAGGCGAAAGCGAGGACTGCAGATGCTGGAAATCAGAGTCAAGATTAGAGTGGTGCTGGAAAAGCACAGCAGGTCAGGCAGCATCCGAGGAGCAGGAAAATCGATGTTTCGGGCGAAGGCCCTTCTCATTCCCGATGAAGGGCTTTTGCCTGAAATGTCGATTCTCCTGCTCCTGCTGTGTTTTTTCCAGCACCGCTCTAATTTAGATTCAGTTCACCACTTGCTCTGAATGACCTCCTTGTTGGTAAGTGGGCACCAAAGTCTTGGGGCATGCTCCATCGGTACCTGCCACAAGCACACCATGTTTGCAGATCCAGCATGTGCCAGCCCCTAGGAACCCTCATGGCATGTCTCTGATCCACATGCACGATGCTTCTGCACTTCAATGCTGTACCTCAAACCACACTGATAACCATCATTATAATGTTACAGCAAGGGCACTGTGTGCTCATGGACATACAGCCAGTATAGGCAGTGTCCCTGGGCTCTTCTCTTGCTGTCATAGTGCTCAATCACTTTGTCCCTTCCTGGATGGCTCTCAGCATCACTGCCTAACTGTGCCTTTCTGATCTTCTCCTGCCCCCGCCCCCAGCCAGAGACACAAAGCTTATGGTTGGTATAGTTTGCCTAACTGTTTAGCACAGACCCAAAGACAGAAACTTGTCATGGTTGGCAGCAGGCCTCAGTCAGGTCAATGGAGATAGCCTTCGCTTTGGGGCCCTGGTCCAGTCAGTAAAGGGCAGTCTTTGAAGGTGTTTGGACATGGTCAGGCAGCCATTTGGGGCAATTGGAATCACCGTCCTCTGAGATGGAGAGAGGAGTTGCATGTCAAGTGGCCAGCTACCTGTCTTTACCCTCTATTGTCCTATTACAGGCTGTGGGGAACCTAGAATGATAGAGAGGCAGGTATTAAGAAAGATGAAAGTGGGTAAAGCAGGCTGTTACTATTGGATTAGGTGGGTCCTGAGCAACTGGTTGGCCAACACAGAGGGCATGCAGGGTTAGTGATGATGAGGGTGGGTGAGGGTGAGGGAAGGAAGATGTTGCAGGTAATAGTGAGAGTTGTACAAGAGGACACTGGATGGGAGGTTGGTCCAGGAACAGAGATAGAGGCAGTGTGAGGCGTCAGAGAGATGAAGGTGGTACTCACCCTGGCAGAATGGAGGAAATCACTGACCTTCTCTCGACAGCATTCCTCCAGATGGCTGAGACCACTTTAAACCGGGTGATAACTTCAGACCATGCTCTGGTGTTGTGGTCTCCACTGGGAGGTCTCTCGTTGGCACCACCCAATCCAGCAGGACCTCCAGGACCCCGCCCACACACCGAGGCACTAATTTGCCCATCTCTGCCAGGTGAGAGCAAATATCAGGAACCTTACAGGGCAGCTCTGGACTGGCAGACTCCTGGGTCTGAATGCACTGTGAGATTTTAAAGATGGTGCAGGTGCAATGAATGCCAATGAATTCTGGGATTCTGGCTGAGTGGTGAATTGTTCTGGGAACCCCACGAGGTAAAGGTGGGACAAAGTTCAGATGCCCTAGGGGCAGAGTCGGTAATTAATATGGCAAGTTTGGTAAAGTACAGCAAAGAACGTACCAGGCCTTGTGACCACAAATTCTCCTGAAAACCCAACCCAAACAGGGACACAGTCAAAATACGAAGATTCAGCTCATGGGATTGGAAGGGAGAAAGACTGAATATTCCTCACATAGACAGTGACAGGCTTGAACAACATACAGCCAAAAAGAAATGGGGATAGTAAATCTCAAATCTTCAACTGCTGTTTTAAACAGACTATTGCATTTGAAACGATACACTTGCAGAGCTTAATTGAGCATAAAACAGGAGGGAGGAAAGGTTTAGAATGATATACTGACAGAATGCAAAAAAGATTGGGTTGGGGAGACGGCTCCTCTGGAAAACCAGCACGTCCACGGACTATTTGGGCTGAATGGCCTGTTTCTGTGACAAATCTCTGTGTAATTGTTTTATAGAAAAACTCCAGTCACTCATTTGAAACCTCCAGGTCCATCAATATAAATGTCAGGTGGAGGAAACATCTGAGTGCAGCAGATCAAACAAAAAGGCATAACATGATAAAGGGAAGATAGTTTAGTAGCAGCTGGAAGACTGATGCATATTAATAAGACTGTAGTGCTGGTAATTTTAACTTATTTCTTTAATGTTCTACTTCTGTAACTAAGATTTTGTACCAATGTACTTTGTACCTAAGGTGGCCCGTGTGTGGCGACATTGTACATTTTTCACTGTACTCTTGTAACCCCGTACTTGAGTACACATGATAATAAAACCTAAATCTAAACCTAACCTGACTTTCTGAGTTTTTAAGCAGATACAGCTGCCATTAAGGGCAGAGACCAGAGCACATCGCGCACAGAGATTCTCAGTACAACACTGCACGAGCACAGCTATCACCTTACAGACAAAATATTAAACTGAGACCACAAAACAGACCCCATGTCTTCATTTGAAGAAACACAGGAGAGATTTCCCCAGTATCGGCGGTAATATTCATGCCTCAAACAACATCTCCACAGCAAATTATTTGTTTATTCATTTAATTAATGTCTTTGGGAGCTTGCGATATGTTGATTGGCAGCTTGCCATTTCCTTGCACTGTAACTGCGACTGAACCTCCATGTCTGCGAAGCACCCCACTATTGTGAAAGGTGCTATAGAAATGCAAGATTTCTCTTTATGTACAATCTATGTTCCAAAAAAATTAAGTTCTGAATAAACTTGCCTTCTTTTTTGTATTTGAAGATGAAGAAAGTAAGCAGCTTCAAAGTAAACTGCTCAAACTGAGAAACAGTTAACAATGAGGGGGCGTGACTTAAAAATGACAAGCAAATAATGAATTCAAGCAAAATTATTTTCCTCAAAGGAGCATAAGAACATAAGAAATAGGAGCTGAAGTCACCCTTCAAGACTGTTCCATTTAATAACTGATTATTTATTTTAACTCTACATTCTTCACTATCCTCATTTCGCTTAAACTTTCAAAAAGATAAAAACTATAAAAAATGTGTCATAGAGTCATAGAGCACAGAGACAGGCCCTTCTGCCCAAACTGATCCATGCCAACTAAAATGTCCGTCCACTCTAACCCCATTTCCCTGCACTTGGCCCACATCCTTCGAATCCTTTCCTATCCATGTATTTGTTCAAATGCCTTTTAAATGTTGTTAATGTACCCACCTGAACCACTTCCGCCTGCAGCTCATTCCATATGCACATGTTATCCTTGTTTTTTTACCAGAGGGGTCATAAAGTTAGAGATTCCGATATGTCTGGGTTTATCTCCTTGAGATTGCTTTCAAGTCTTTCTTTTAAAGCACTTGTACAAAGACAGGGGAGTGCCCAGTTCTCCCAGTTCAGGGTTTGGATTGGCTTTATCAAGCAGTCAGTTTCTGAGGCTACTGGTCAAAGAAACAGCTTAATGCTGAGCCTGTCTCTCTCCCTGACCTGTAAGAACCTGTGTTTGATTTTACCTTTTTTGCCGAGGGGGTGTTTATGGGGATGTTGCAAGTATTTAGAACAGCATCGTTAAGTTTCGATAGAGTCGGTTATGTTATTCTAAGTTGGGTTTTCTTTTGTTTGTGTATAAATAAGTGCTGTTTTGTTTAAAACTGTGTGGTTGGGCCAGCTGAATCACTCCTGGGATATCCACTATACACCTGCTTAAAACAACTAACAAATTAGCATCTGCACTACCTTCTTAAAATGTTTTGAGGTGTCTGGCCTGGTCCATGACGGTACCACCCTCTGTGTAAAAGTGTTCCCCCTCAGGTTCCATTTTATCCTTTCCCCCCAACCTTGAACTGATGCCTTCTAATCCTCAGTTCTCTAATCCTGGGAAAAAGACTGAGTGCATTCACTCTATCCATGCCTCTCATCATCTTATACACTGTTATACGATTTTCCCCCTCAGTCTCCTACACTCTAAAGAAAAAAATCCTAGCTTGTCCAACCTCTCCCTATAACTCACAGTATTGAGTCCTTTGGCAACATCTTTACAAATGCCTTCTGCACTCTTTCCAGTTTAATAACATCCTTCCTATAATAAGGTGACCAAAATGGAACACAACGCTCCAAGTGGACTGAGTACCTTTCTTCATAGTTCATTCATTGACGTGAGCATTGCTGGTGAGACCAACATTTGTTGTCCTTAAGCTGAGTGGTTTGCTCAGGCTATCTCAGAGGGCAAGTTATGAGTCAACCACATAGCTGTGGGTCTGGAATCATACGTAGTGCAGATGAGCTTTTAATGGCAATGGTCACATGGCTGCCATTAGGCCAGCTTTTCATTCCAGACTTTTATTCGAGTCAAATTTCAGCATCTGCCCCGGTGGAATTCAAACCTTTATTCCCAGAGGATTCTGGATTACTAACCCCATTACATTATCACTTTGTCACTGCCTTCCCATTCTGCTCAATGCTATCTCCCAGGATGCTGATACTGGGGGATGCAGCGGTAATGTCAATGGGGCGATGATTAAAATAGAAGCATACAATATATGTGTAGAACATTTGGCCCTTCAAGCCTGCTCTGCCATTTAGTACATCATGGCTGATCAGTCAACTTTATAGCCTGTTCCTGATGCCCCTCAACCCTTTAACCCCAAGTGTTATATTCAACTCCTTCGTGAGATCATACAAGGTTTTGACACAACCACCTGATGAAGGAGCAGTGCTCCGAAAGCTAGTGCTTCCAAATAAACCTGTTGGACTATAACCTGGTGTTGTGTGATTTTTAACTTTGTTTTGACTTCAACTGCTTTCTGTGGTTGTGAATTCCACAGGCCCACCACTCTCTGGGTGAAGACATTTCTCCTGATCTCAGTCCTAAATAGTTTACCCCATATCCTCGGACTGTGACCACCCAACCATTGGGAACACCCTCCTTGCATTTATTCTCTGATAATTATCTCTTTTTGAGATGGCTGTTGCCTGGTACTTGTACAGCATGGTCCTTATTATTATGATGTAGTTATTGTGGGCGGCACGGTGGCACAGTGATTAGCACTGCTGCCTCACAGCATCAGAGACCCGGGTTCATTTCCCGACTCAGGCGACTGACTGTGTGGAGCTTGCACATTCTCCCCGGGTCTGCATGGGTTTCCTCCGGGTGCTCCGGTTTCCTCCCACAGTCCCAAGATGTGCTGGTCAGGTGAATTGGCCATGCTAAATTGTCCGTAGTGTTAGGTAAGGGGTAAATGTAGGGGTATGGGTGGGTTGCGCTTCGGCGGGTCGGTGTGGACTTGTTGGGCCGAAGGGCCTGTTTCCACACTGTAAGTAATCTAATCTAAATTAACATTATCTTGACCTTTCCTTGTGTTTGTCTATTTTAGACAGATCCCTTTAAAAATCTACCAAATGGAGCACTGCAGACATCTCTTTTCAACACTGACTTTCATGGGTCATGTCAGGAGCAAAAATATAACTTGGTGCGTGGGATTATTAATAAGGAAACTGGACTTCTCCAAGAAGTTGTGATCCTTGGATGTTTGCCCACAAATAAAAGAGTGTTTAGAAGTTTGCTACCTCCTTCAAGCAATGACTCATTCTCAAGTTTTCAGTACACACCAGCCTGACATTTAAAACAGCTTGCACTGTTTGAGTAGATAACTATTTGGGAAAGTCAAGTTGAACCAACATTTTTTGAATGCTTGCCCGTTCTGATGAAGGCCATGGTTTGTTTCAGAACACCCGAAAGAGATGGGGACAAGGAACATAAGGTAATTTACTCCAAGAGATTTATCCACAACCTCTGCTGAAATCAAGGAGGAGAATATCCTCATGGTGTGTTCTCAGTGCTGGGTCTGGGTCACATGTTTTAAATATGAGGCAGGGGGGAGATTCAGGAGAATGCTGTGCTGGGGAGTTTTCGGTCTCCCTGCTTGTCTGACTGCTTCATTAAACAAGTCACCAGAATAAAGTCAAAGTGAATGCTGGGTGAGAGAGAGAAAAATATAACAAGGCCTTCAGTCATCAGATGAAAAGATGCCTTCCATGCCAACACCAGCAACAGTTAAATAGAGCCTTTTGCATAGACAAATACTAACCCCAGATTTTTCCATGTGCATCAACATTTGAAATAGGAGCAGAAGGAGACCATTTGGCCCTTCAAACCTCCTCTGCTATCCCATTAGATCGTGGCTGATCTGTTTTTGTGTTTTGAAAGTCCGATCGACTTTCACAAACTGTGATTCCCCACTCACCAAGGATTTACCTACCTCTGCCTTTAAAAGATTCAATCACCTCGCTTTCACTACTTTCTGAGGCATAGAGCTTCAAAGTTGGATAATTCTCTGAGAGAGAAAAAAAAATTCTCCTAATTCTGACCTTAAAAGAGAACTCCCAATTTTAAAATGGTCACTCTGAGCCCTGGATTCACACAAATGAATAGAGATTCTTTCCACAAACACCTTCTCAAGACCATTCAGGATCTTCTACTCTTCGGTCAAGACACCTCGTTCTCCAGTGGGAACAAGCACCCAGCCAGTCCTACCTATCTTCTGGAGACAACTCACTCTCTCCAGGTATTGATCCAGCAAGCCTCCTCTGAACCACCTCCAATGCATTTACATTCCTCCTTAAGCATGAAGGTTAAAACTGCACACAGTAGTTGAGATATGGTCTCACCAATGTCCTGTAAAACTGAAGCATCATGTCCTTATTATTACTTTCAATTTCTCTTCTAATGAAGTATAGCATCCCATTAAATTTCTTGATCATTTAGAACATAGAACATAGAACATAGAACATAGAACAGTACAGCACAGAACAGGCCCTTCAGCCCACGATGTTGTGCCGACCACTGATCCTCATATTTCTGTGACCATATGAATGTCCAGCAGTCTCTTAAATGTCCCCAATGACCTTGCTTCCACAAGTGCTGTTGGCAACGCATTCCATGCTCTCACAACTCTCTGTGTAAAGAACCCACCTCTGACATCCCTTCTATACTTTCCTCAAACCAGCTTAAAACTATGACCCCTCGTGTTAGCCATTTCTGCCCTGGGAAATAGTCTCTGGCTATCGACTCTATCTAAGCCTCTCATTATCTTGTATACCTCAATTAGGTCCCCTCTCCTCCTCCTTTTCTCCAATGAAAAAGGTCTGAGCTCAGTCAATCCCTCTTCATAAGATAAGCCCTCCAGTCCAGGCAGCATCCTGATAAACCTCCTCTGAACTCTCTCCAAAGCATCCACATCTTTCCTCTAATAGGGTGACCAGAACTGGACGCAGTATTCCAAGTGCGGTCTAATCAAAGTTTTATAGAGCTGCAACAAGATCTCACGACTCTTAAACTCAATCCTCCTGTTAATGAAAGCCAAAACACCATATGCTTTCTTAACAACCCTGTCCACTTGGGTGGCCATTTTAAGGGATCTATGTACCTGCACACCAAGATCCCTCTGTTCCTCCACACTGCCAAGAATCCTATCCTTAATCCTATACTCAGCTTTCAAATTTGACCTTCCAAAATGCATCACCTCGCATTTGTTGTACTTGCACGCTAATGTTTTGTGATTCAGGGACTAGATCCCTCGGTACCTCGAAATTCCACAGTCACTCCTAGTTTAAGTAACATCCTGATCTTCACTTTTCCTAATAAAGAAATTTTCCCACATTATACTCCATATGCCAGATTCTTACCCACTGAACCTACCTATATCCCTCTGCAATTTGTTCATGTTTTTCTCATAACATACTTTCCTTTGTATCTTGATATGATCTGTGCCTTCACTCCCCTCATTAAAACCATTGATGTCAATTGTAAAAAGATGAGGTTCTAGCACATCCTGAGGGGCCCCTGTCATCGCACCCGACCAATCAGACAAGGCCTTGTTTATGAAGACTATGTGCTTCCTGCCAGCCAACTACCCAATTAATCTCCTGCCGCTGTATGTATATTATCGCTTCCAACATGTGTTTATCTTCTGCTATCAACTTTGATGTGGCACCTTATCCATTGCCTTCTGGAAACCTAAGGACAGTATGTCTCCAGGCTTCCCTTTATCCACAGCACAGGCTATTCCCTCAAAGATGACTGATTCATTGGTTAAAAATGATTTCCCTTTCCACAAAGACCATGCTGAGTCTTTCTAAGTGAGCAGCTGCAACTACTTTCCTGATCATTCTTATACTTACCGTGTGACAGATGTCAATCTCTCTGGTCGAAAGGTCCCTGTTTCCTGTTTCCAGCCATTTTCCCTTCTTGGATAGAGGAGTTATATTTGCTACTTTCCTATTCAATGGAACCATTCCAGAATCTAGGAGCACTTGAGGATCCAAAGACCTGTCAGCCCATAGCTCCATCAGTTTGTTCTGTACATCCTCCCTACTGATTGTAGTTTCATTAACTGCAGCATCTTCCCAGGAACAATGGTGAGAAATCTGGGAGAAGCACCTGAGGTCAGATCAGGCCTTTCCCAATTTTAGGAGCGACTAGTCACATTTTCCAACAGAGCTCCAATGTCAAGACAAGATCCTCACAAGTGAGTGCTGAGAGACCTATCAACAGGGATTATTGCTACGCATCAACTTGAACAACATCAAATCTCACCACATGAATGTGCAAATTCTGATTGTGCCAAGGAACTGACAGAAACTGCTCTGACAATTCCTGAGATGTAAGTCAGCATGGGTACTTGCAGACTCCAGCCCACTGCTGCCTCCATCAGCTCTGATGCCTGACACCACTCATTGGCTCAGTGGTGAGCATCACTGCCTCACAGCACCAGGGACCCAGGTTCGATTCCACCATTAGGCGATTGTCTGAGTGGAGTTTGCACATTCTCCCCATGTTTGCAAGGACTTCCTCCGGGTGCTCCAGTTTTCTCCCACAGTCCAGCGATGTGCAGGTTGGGTGAATCGGCCATGCTAAATTTCCCTATAGTGTCCAGGGTGTGTAGGCTAGGTGGATTCGTCATGGGAAATGCAAGGTTACAAGGATGGTGCTGTTTCTGGGTGGATGCTCTTCGCAGGGTCAGTGAAGACCTGATTGGCCAAATGGCTGGCTTCCACACTGAGGGGATTCGATGAAGTCTCAGGGAACATTCAGGGGCTACAGGAACGTGAATTCTGTGTCCATGGACACTGGCATTTGACATGTGCCAGCCTCTCTGTGCCATCATGGTAGATGTCCAATCCACTGACAGTATGTAATCTTACCGTGCTGCAACATGGAGTGCATCTATCAGTATGATGCTGGGAAAGGACACATTTGGACAGACACCCAGCTTCCAGACTGGGCCATTCTGTCCTCTCGCTCTGGCTACTCTCACTCACTTTGCACTGACTAGGTGCACACACCATCCCTGCCGCGCCTTTTTGTAACTTATACCCCCATCTCTCCCCAGGCCCAGCCAATTCCGAAAGCCTCGGAGCATTGCCATGTTCCTTGCAGTATAGTGTGATGGTAGCCAGCTTGTCCTGGGCTGATAGCAGTCAGTATATGTAACAGTACGTCACTGTGCTCCATCAGCCTCACACCTACTCTGTGTATGCAGCAAACACTCTGCATGTGCTTCAATTAAACAGTCATATCTCAATCTCCTCCGGGACCAGTCCTCCCCTGGCACAGTCAGTTAAGGATGTCTGATATCAGCTTGACTGGTTGGGACAGTAAGGATCAGGGGTTGGGAAGGCCCGTACTTCAGTTATCCAGGGAATGGATCACAGTCAGGGCTGTGGACCCAGTGCAATCAGGCCAGGCCATTGTTGGAGCTGTACAGATTTCAGTCAGGGGCCTGGCCACTCATTGTTAAGGGCTGTCTGGCGAAGCTGCACGAGGGGGTGGGTGATGTTGGGTCCCAGAGGTCTGTCCACTGAACATCAAGGGAAGGAAGGGTGCTATTAAGTGGCTGAGGGAGGGATGGTGGGAAACAATGGTGGGGAATGGTGACCCTATATTGGGATGCAGAGGGGATTCCAATAATGAAAGGGGCCTCTCAATTTATAAAGTGGGGTGGGGGGGGGGGGGGGAAGGGGACTGGAAGCTGAGAGGTCATGGAAGGTAAGGACTCATGCAGGAGAAGGAGTGGAGCAACCAGCACCATGTTTTCTGGGAGGGGGGGAGAGCAATGACGACCTGTGTGTTTTCACCTCATTTACCTGGGACTGAATTGGGGTGGACGGGGTGGGCAAACACTGACTTGTGTTGGGAGGGGACTTGAGGAGGTGCATGCCAATGACTCCTGGGAAGGGGATATTGATGCCTGGGAGTTTCACACACATTGCAAAGTGGAGCCTAGAACTCTCAGTCTGAGGAGCAGCTGCTGTTCCCTTCCACTGTCCCTGTCAATGTCAGAGTGAACAATGAAATGAAAATGGACTGGGGCAGGATAGGTGCTGCCATCACTATGGCAACTACAGCTATGTGAGGCCTTCAGTTCATGCTGGCTAAGAGCTGATCTCCACTAGCAACAGCAATGTCTGTGTCCCTGGAAAGATGGAGCCACACCTGTCTGTGATTCACCCATTGCTCACTCCACCCCTTGGTCCATGGGACATTGTCCAGAGTGGAGGATCGGTGACTTTGGTACCTTCAAGATTCCTGTTCCAGATACACAGAGACTCACACAAACAATGAGATGACAAATGAAACGTCTACATGGACAAGATGCAGAGAAGGCAGCTGCTTCTCTCAGTTAAAAAGCCAAAAACACAGGGGCGCACTTTTTCAGCAGGTTTTGAGGGGATTTGAGCAACATTCTTTCACTCAGAGAGTGTTGGGATTGTGAAATGCACGGCCTGGGAGGATGGTTGAGATGGGAAACCTCATGATGTACTTGAGTGAGCCCTTGAAGTGTCACAACATTCAAAGCGACGGGCCCATTAATGGGTAAGTGGGCCTTGTGTAGGTAGTAGTCTATGTTTGGCAGTACAGAGTTGATGGGCTGAAGGGTCTCGACTGGATTGTATGATTTGATAATATATTTACAAAAGTGATCATTGTTCAACAGATTGATGTGGCCCAGGTCAACTGTATGGTATTTGTTCTTTCGGTCTTTCTGCGTCTCAGTCCATTCGCAGGTGACATGGGGGGAGCCTGCCCTCTGGTGGAGCCTGTTGGCCTCAGCATTTTAGTTGGGCCACCCCAAGGGGGCATTTGTGTCTGGAAGCCCCAGACGTTCTGAATGTCTCCTGATCCAAAGGCAAACGGAACCTCCTCAACTGGAACTCCTAGATGGCTGGAAGGGGGGAGCGGAGGTGGGGCAGACAGGGTGGGGGCAGAAGGCCGAGCCACCTCTGGAGGGGGTGGGGGGGGGGGTGTGGGGTGGGGGGGGGGGGACAGTGCTGGTGACAGGGACTATATATGTGTACCCTTCTCCAGCTGGCCGCCTACTGGCACTGCCTTGTCCCCGTGTGAGGAAAGGGCACCGGGAGTGAGGTTAAGATGTCCCCCCTTCCGGTGGTGTTTGGATAGTGGTGTTTCAACCAGTGGTGTGCAACTCCATCTGGGGTCCAACAGACTCTGAGAGGACCGGAGCCAGCTCTCCAGGACAGCCACCAACCTGTCCGTGAAGGCAGCCAGACCATCGCAAGCCTGAAGCAGCAGCAGGGGCTCCGAGACATTGCTGCAGTCCTGCAACCATGCTATTCTAGTTCCCTGGGTCAGCCTCAATGTCTGGAATGAAGTCCCTGATTGGTCTCCTCTCCTGCCTGGGGCCAAGCAGGGGCCTGGTATCTGATAACCCTCCGAGTGCCAGTGAGCATTCTCACCCAGCTGCGGAGACGTGGCATCAAAGTGCTCACCAGCGGGTGTCCCCTGACTCTATTGTAGTTGAAATATCCTCCAAGGTGCCAGCATCTGAGCTGATGGCAACCTTGTCAGTGCCATCACCTGAGGGCTTTGTGACTCCTTACTCAGTGGTGCTGGGGAGGGTATGCGGTGATGTGACACCCTCTTGCCTACTGGAACCATAGGCATGCCGCTGGTATCTGTAAGACTGAAAAGACAAGAGGCATCATGGTTATAAGTTGTGGAGGTCAAAAGTTACATTGGCATTGGGGTTACTGTGGGAATTGCCTTGTAAGGAACATGGCTTCTTCCTCATTTGGTGGGACGAGAATGTGTCAACATCTCCTCAGCAACATCCTGGTCCCCTCCAGCCAGTGCCAGGATCCTTTCCTGATCAGGGGATAGGGGGATGGAGGTTGGTGCCTGGAACGAAAGGAAGCAGAGACTGAGAGAGATGGCAGTGGATGGCACAGCTGTGAGCAAGTGGGGAAATGTGGCAAGGTGTCCTGAGTGGTGAGAGTGAGTGAGGGAGGGTGCCTTAGTGGTAGGTGGGTGAAGTAGCAGAGAGAGGATTTGTGTGAGAGAGTAGGGAGAGGATGATGGCACTTACCCTGGCAGAGCAGAGAAGATTGGTAACCCAGATAGTGTCCTTGAATGAGGCTGGCAGAGTGTTGTGCCCTCCTCTAATAGTCCTGGGGGAAGAGAATAGGCTGTCTCTGAACCAACCTATCCACCATGAGGATCCTGAGGGCTCTGACTCCAAAGCAGAGCCCTGATTTCCCCTGGCTTTCCATTCCAACTGGGATGGGTGAAGGGCAGCTTCAAATTGCCAGTGCTTGTCTGCGTGTGATACATGGTGCCAGGGATTCAGTCTGCTCCGGGATATCTAGTTAGTGGTATGTTCTTTCGGATACAACAAGTGATACAATCCAGTGGGCGAGATAGGAACTGGTTGGATTTGGGGAATGAGGTGAGTTGGGAAGATAACTGTTTCGATCTGACTGAGCGAAACGAGCTCCTGGAACTCCTCAGCCTCCCTGACAGACATTCACTCAGGCCTCCCCTCCTGACTCCGAGCTCACATATCCAGGACAGATTCCAGGGAGGCCCAAAGACAGGAATGACCTGATGCGTCTGATCCTGCCCATGGTGGGCACAGGGTAACACACCTCACTGAACTCTTTCAGACTTGTCTGAAAACCCTACAACTAACCAATAGCATGCAAGCAATCTCCTGCTCCTTTGGAGAGCAATCAGCCACCCATGTGTAACCAACTGATCGCTCCCACAGGGATTAATCCTTGCTCTCTTCAATGTACGTAACACTGGTCTCCTACAAAGTCACAACTTTTCACCATGGCTGATGATTTGATCCTGATTTCCAGGCCAAAATGAAAACATTGAAATATCCCTCCATGAAGTTCCAGGTTCTCTAGGAGTCTACTTCATAAAACAAAGCCTTCAGCTAAACACTTCCAAGACTGTCATTTCATTTTTATACCCAGTCCAAAGGCCAGGGATAAAAAAAAATGTCCGGTTCAATGGCCAACAGTTCATCCACAACCTAAAATACCTTGGAATCACTGTACTGGCCTATCAGTAACACTTGCAGAACACTGGAGCTACCAGGGGACAGCACAGTTAACAGTACATACTGCTTCACGGTCCTGGTCCACCCAACAGCAGCTTACTGCTCCAACAGGCTCAGGAGCTGCCATGCCAATCTGGTAGATTACCCATTTCCCAGAGGACATGAGGATTATTTGTGTAAATTAAGACCAACACAGCTTGAGTGGATTCCTGTGATAGTGCCTACCAAACACCCTGGAATTCACAGGAACCAGTCACTGAAGCTGCTGAATGCTTTGTTGATCTTGAGATTGGAATATAACTGCTTCCCTACATGATTAAAATGAACCATATGACCATGTCTGAGTGAGAACGCGTGAGTTTATATGCGTCAGCTTTGATGTGGGGGGGCTTGAGTGAGGCCATGCATGTGAGTGTGTGAGTGTGACCCAGTGATTGAGTATGTTTGTGTGTGTCTTTGTGAGATTGAGTGAGCGAGTGTGTGAGTATGTGTGTATCATGGCTTCCAGGATCATTGTGTCATTAAATGATATAATTCCAAATATTTTTCAAGACCTAAAACTCTAAATTTATGATTTGGAGATGCTGGTGTTGGACTGGGGTGTACAAAGTTAAAAATCACACACACGTGTGATTTTTAAATTTATGATGACCTTCTTAACGTTCCTTCATAAATAGAATACAATATTTTACTGGCACTGGCTCTTTTTTGGAAAGATACTGTACCTGATTGATCATTGAACTTCTCAAAGCGAGTACACATTTCCTGAACCTGCCTAACCATGTATGACTGGATTGATTCCAGATGTGGCATAAGTACACCTACAAGCAAGGATTCAACATTCCACTGAAGGGGATGCGTCACAGAAACACAAGTGATGACTATGATTATGTGGTCTGCCAAACTTATGCAAAACAAATTTCTGATGGTGTATTTTTAAAAAACGTTATGCATGGTTTGAGAATGACCCAATGAAAATATAGTCAGATGTGGCCTCTCATTGCCACAGTGTATACAGAAAACACACAGCTCTTTGTGTTGCAAAGTGTGCTGAGCTGATCCGAGGAGGCTTCCTGTTCCGTGCCCACTGCCTCCCATTCCCATACTCCCACACATTCCGGGTCAAACCCCACTGGGTCTGAGCTGCTGCAGAAAGCCACTGCTTTTTCTCAACATGACTCAAGCTAAACGTGGAGCATTCAAAACAACCGGCATCAAACCTTAACCACAGTCTGGGAGATCTTTGCAAAATCATTCCTCCTCTCTATCTCTCTTCCTCCTTAATCCTGACACTTACAGTGGCTCAGTGATTAGCACTGCTGCTGCACAGCACCAGGGACTCGGGTTCAATTCCAGCCTCGGCCTGTGTGACGTTTGCACATTCTTCCCGTGTCTGCGTGGGTTTGCTCTGGTTTCCTCCCACAGTCCAAAGATGTGCAGGTTAGGTGAATTGGCCAGGCTAAATTGCCCCATAGCATTCAGGGATGTATAGGCTAGGTGCATTAGTCAGGGATAAATGTCGAGGAATGGCTCTGGGTGGGTTACCCTGTGGAAGGCTGGTGTGGACTTGTTGGGCCAAATGACCTGTTTCCACACCGTGGAAATAGGAATTCTATGATAACTTCCACCAAACATTTATCTGATATCTGTTTATGTAGTCCTGTGTCAGATTGTAAGGTAACGCTCCTGTAATTGTTCACTGTTATAAAAGCACGACATTCGCACAAGCTTTTTGCATAGGGAAATAGAAAATAGGATGCACTATTAAAGGAATGGCCAATTTGATGATGCCCATTTCACGCTGCTATCTGGGTCCAGATTCTCTTGTTTCTCCCGCTCTTTGGTGTTTTCCTATGGACACACTGAAACTGGCTGCTCCCCACTCTAGTTAAAGGCCATACTTGAGATGAGGGAACATGCCAGATTCGCACCACAGTCACTTATACATCACAATAGGTAGAATCCATCAGTCTCTGGGTCCAGCACCCAGATCCCAACCCAGCCAATAGTGTGTATAATGAATGACAACCAAGTGAAAGTCTACTGACAAGTGGAGGAACTTTGAAAAGCTGGGATTGTACTGAGAGCGGAGAAGGCTCTAGAGTTCTTCAAGGTTTTCAAAATCATGCTGAATCTTGATGGAGTAAAGGAGCTGAAAAGTGACAGAAAGTTTAGTAACTAGAGGACGGAGATAACTGCCAGCAGTTTCAGGAAGAGATCACTGAATCACAAAATTGTTATGGTGTAGACAGTGGCCATTTGGCCCATCATGGTTTTCTTGGCTCTCTGACTGAACATTATGACTTAATGCCATTCTCCTGCCTTTTCCATGGAACCCAGCACATTGCTTCAACTCAAATAATCATGTCATGCCCAAGTGAAGCCCCCACCATTAGTCTTCCTCTCAGTGCATTCCAAATCCAAACTACTCCCTGTGTGAAAATGTCTTTTTTTCTCTCACATCGCTATAGCTTCTTTTCCAAATTACTTTAAGCCTGTTCTATGAAGGGGACCTTTCCTCTCTTAGAGAAATTTTTACATGGTCTTTATGACACAGTGAGCTGTTACGTTCTGGAATGCACTGCTTGAAAGATGGTGGAAGCAGATTTGTTAATAACTTTCAAAAGGGAATTAGAGAAAAACTTGAAGAGGAGATAATTTACACAGCTAGACAGAAAAAGCAGGGAAGTCATTAATTGGATATTCTGTCCAAACAGTGGGTGCCTGCACAATGGGACAAATGGTTTCTTTCTCTGCCATATCCTTGATTGATTCTTAGTGTGGAATTACTGATGAAGGGAGGAAGATACGAAGGAGGAAGATCTGAGCAGGCTTGACCTGCTAACAGAACAAGCCCAAGACAAAGTAATTCTAAGACTTAGAGTCACCTATCATAACAACTAGATTTACAAGAGAATCCAGCTGTACAGATTGTTACAGAGATACGGCATTCTGGGTATACCTACACCAAATGGACTGCAGTGGTTCAAGATGGCAGCTCACCACCACCTTCCCAATGGCAACTAGGGACAGGCAATAAATACTCCAAAACAGTGATGCCCGCATCCCGTGAATTAAAGAAATAAATCAGATCAGTAGACATCATTCAAGACAGAAACTATTGATGCTATTTTAAGTTGCAATCCCTCTGAATATAGAACATAAAACCTAGAATAGTACAGTACAGAAACAGGCCCTTTGGCCCACAATGTGCCGAATATGACACCATATTAAACTAATTCCTTCTGCCTGCCCATGGTCCATAGCCCTCCATTTCTTGCATATTCATGTACTTATCTAAAAGTCCCTTAAACACCCCTATTGTATCTGCCTCCTGACAGCGCATTCCAGATTCCTACCACTCTCTGTGTAAACAATCTGCCCCTCACATCTCCTTTGAACATTCCCCCTCTCACCTTAAATGCATGCCCCCTAGAATTAGACATTTCAAGATTCTGACCATCAACCCTACCTGTGCATCTCATAATTTTCGAGACTTCTATCAAACCTCCCCCCAGCATCCACTGCTCAAGAGAAAAACAAGCCAAGTTTTTCTAGCCTCATCTTATAGCTGATACCCTCTAATCCAGACAGCATCCTGGTGAACCTCTTCTACACGCTATCCAAAGCTTCCACATCCTTCCTGTAATGTGGCAACCAGAATTGAATGCCATACTCTGAGTGTGGCCTAATAAAAGTCTTATAAAGCTGCAACATGACAACCTTGTACTCAATTTCCTGACCAATAAAGGCAAACATGCCATATGCCTTCTTTACCATTCTATCTAGTGAGTAGCCACTTTCAGGGATCTATGCACTTGAACCCAAGATCTCTCTGTACATCAACTTGATGAAAAAACTCTTTGTAACAGAGTCTTACTTGTGGTGAAGCTTATCACCAAATCATCATCACCAAGTCACAATTCCAAATCTTATTTATTGAATATGGTCTTTCAGTTGTGAATCTTTTGAATTTTCCACCCCGGTAGGATGCAGACATTTAGTTGTAAAATATATTCTAGACTGATATCAATTAACTTTTGGATATGAATGGAATTAAGAAATAGGAGATAATATGGAAAGGTGGATTGAGATAACACAGTGACCATTAAATGGCAGAGCCAAATTATTTAATCCTGTCCCTTATCCTGATATTCTTCTATTTCTTGACTTGTGTGCTGGCAAAGAGAACGGGACGAAAACACAGCCAAACTCCTTTCCACGCAGGAAGCAGTGTGCAACTTTAATATTTACACCGACAGGCGTAATCACATCTTATTTCTTCTGATGTGAGGTTCAGTTGAAATACAACAGACATCATCTGCAGGAAGTAAAAAAAAGCTTCCTATCATTGATTTCGCAATTTTTACAGCACACTGTGGAAGGAATGACATGCACTGTGTTATTTTCACTGTACCTCTGGGGGCATGTAGACAAAGATGTCAGACTGATGGATGAGTATACCGCATGGTATTAACGTTTAGCTACTCTCCCCTTGCAAGCAAGATACTTGAAGGTTGAAAGACTTTGTACAGGGTTTGTTCTGTTTGGCAGGTCAATGCTGCTCAGATCTTCCCCCTTCGTCTCTTGCTCCCTCCATCTGCAATTCCCCACTTAGAGTCAGCCAAGGATATAAAAGAAAGCATTTGTCCCATTGCGCCTGTATCCACTGTTTGATCAAAAATGCAATTAATGGCACTTCACTGCTCTTTCTGCAGTGTTCTGGCAATTTTCTCCCTCTCAAATATTTATCGAATTCCCTTTTAAAAGTTACCAATGAATCTGCTCCCACAGCATTTCAGGTAGTGCATTTCAAAACTATTAAAGAAAATCCCCCTTCATTTCTCACGGTGTGAACAGTTCCCACTCATAGAAGTACTGGGAACAAAAGGGAACAGAGTTAAAATAATTGGGAAAAGAAGTAAATGTGATATGAGAATAAACTTTTCTCACACAAGGAGTAGTTTGGGTCTGTGATATTGGCGGGGAGAAAGTGAGGACTGCAGATGCTGGAGATCAGAGCTGAAAATGTGTTGCTGGAAAAGCGCAGCAGGCATTTTGTGATATTGTGATTTTGTGATATCTGTGATATTGGCGTCTGGTGTCCTTGTGCTTGGACAAAACGTCCTCAACTCTCCAAACTAAGGTCAACACCAACTACTTATAATGGCTAAAACATGCTGAGACAGTAACCTCATCTGGAGATATAAAGTAAAATGACACAATGTGATTTCAACCAGACCATTTGCAATTAATGCAACTTGGAGTGGAAGGAGATAGCATAAGGATGTTAATTAAGTATGTCATCAGTACAATAGCTATGGATGACCTCAGTTCAAAAGATCAAGATGTAGAATCAATTCGGCTAGAGGTAAGAGATAGCACTGAGGTAGGAAGTCACTTATGGGAATAAGTTATGGGCTCCCGAACGGCAACCACCATCTAGGATGGGATATGCAGGAAGAAACAATAGGGGCTTGAGCGAAAGATAGAGTGAGTGATTTTAATCTACATACAAATTGGAAAAGTCAGGCTGGCAAAGATGAGTTCATAGAATATTTTGTGACTGTTTCTTAGAGCACCATGTTCGAGATCCAAACAGCAAACAGGCTATTCTGGACCTGGTAGCAGACAATGAAACGGAATTAATTAACGGCCTCATAGTAAGGGTGTGGCTAGGTAACAGTGATCATAACATATCTGAACTTCACGTCAAGTTTATGGAAGAGAAGAGTGTATCGAAAGGACATTCATTGTGCTATGAGGTTCATTTCAACTCTGCTTTCTCTCCACAAATGTTGCCAGACTTGCTGTGTTTCTCCATTGATTGTGTTAGCAGTTAGGAAGGCAATTGCAATGTTAACATTCTTTTCGAAAGGGCTAGAAAACCAGAGCAGAGAGGCTGTATAAGGTCTGATCAGACCATATTTGGAACATTGTGAGCAGCTTTGGGCCCCATGTCTAAGCAAGAATGTGCTGGCCTTGGAGGGAGCCCAGAGAGGTTTACAAAAACAATTCCAGCAGATAAAGGGCTTGTCATACAAGGAGCAATTGATGACTTTGGCTCTGTACTCAGAGTCTAGAAGGATGATGGAGGGGTAGGGGAGGTGGGATCTAATTGAAACTTACAGGATACTTTGAGGCCTGGATAGAGTGAACATGGAGAAGATGTTTCCATGAGTAGGAGAGACTAGGAACCAGGAAGCACAGAGTGAAAGGACAGCCCTTTAGAACTGAGATGAGGACGAATTTCTTCAGACAGAGGGTGGTGAATCTGTGGAACACATTGCCACAGTAGGCAATGGAGGCCAAGTCATTGAGTATATCTAAAACAGAGATAGATTAGATTCCCTACAGTATGGAAACAGGCCCTTTAGTCCAATAAAAAGTTCACACCTCTGAAGAGTAACTCACCCAGACCCATTCCCCTATCCTATATTAACCCCTGACTAATGTACCTAACACTATGGGCAATTTAGCACGGACATTTTGCCTGACCTGCACACCTTTTGGACTGTGGGAGGAAAAACCGGAGCACCTAGAGGAAACCCACGCAGACATGGGGAGAATGTGCAAACTCCACACAGAGAGTCACCCGAGGCAGAAATCTAACCTGGGCCCCTGACGTTGTGAGGCAGCAGTGCTAACCACTGAGCTACCCTTTCAGTACAGTCAGTAGAGCCCTCCCTCTCTAATGGAAACATAGGAGCTGTGATTGAATGGCAGAGCAGGCCCAAGGAGCTGAATGGCCTATTCCTGTTCCTAATTCTAATGTGCACATGTTGGAGGAAGTATGTGTAAGTTAATTATACCTTCTTGATGGAAAAGCTTAAACTTTGGTCACAGTCCATATGCAGCGCAACAATACGCCTTTTTTAATGGATGCATGTTAGGATTAGTTTCCAATTGAAATTACAAATGGAGACCTTCATAGTTGATTAGTCTCATAATTTGTAATGCAAGTGTACAAGCCAAAGATGAAATAGTAGTTAGTTCTCCTTGTATTCCTCATCAATGATGAGGATGGTCATTACCTTACCTTCTACCTCATGTGACACTACTATAGTTTTAAGAGATGTATTTTGTGCAGGGTTTTGTTTGAAGAAAGGTTTTCAGACAGAGGTAGTGAGCTGTCTATTTGAATCTATTAAAGTAAACAGCTTGTGAGGCCTTGGTTCGTTTTCAAGTTGGAACAATAGAAGCAGCCTGAATGGGTGGGGTCAAACGCCCACAGAATCAGGATTGTTACTGTTAGTTTTTCAGTAACGTTGCTGCAGAGGTCTTAAAGCTGGATGTGGAAGCTGTTTTTCCTCTCTCTGTTACCGCTAAAAGCTGGGAACTCTCTTCCTGCTGATAGAATTACATGTGAAACAATCTGTTTTACTGAATTTGCCTCCACCAGGATGTGCTTGTGGGACGTTACCACATTGAAACAGTTACTGTTTAGTAGTTAAATAATCAATTGTTCTGTTACGCTTTTCAATAGAGCTAAATTATTCTAATTTCTTCTTTCTTTTGTTGTATTTTACTGTAGTGTATGAATAAATTATGTCTTGCTTCAAGATTGACAGTTTGATCAATCAAATTGCATCCAGAATGCAACACCTGGCATTGCCTTTAAACTGAGAAAAAGTTAGAGTCTGGGCTATCTCTGGAATATATTTTGAGGGGGTTTGGTCTGGTCCATAACACTCACATGGACTGATCTCTGACAGTCCAAATCAGTCCCTGCTCCCCACTTTTCTAAGGGACTTACCCATCTGATTGCAGAGCTTGTTTCGACTTAGTTCCTGCATGACAAGAGAGATTACAATTCATTGGGAGTAGAGGACTCACGAATCCCTCGGAAGTCATACACAAAGATTTATTTCCTTAAAGGAGGTCATGCTATAAAATGGAAGCAACATTTTATTCGGCGAAATAAACTATTAGTGACCTGATATATCTTCTGGCAGAACGACCAGAGTTCAAAGTGGTTTTCCCAGTGGTTGAAATCAGGCTGCATGATATTACAGAGAAAGTTCGATTATCCGAATGACACAGGAGGGCAGTATTTCAGTCAGTTAATCAAATTCCAGATAATCGGAAGCTAGATAACCTAGTTTAGCCAAGCATCAGGACCTTGCAATCTTGCCGGATAATCCGATATTCGGATAATTGAGTGCCGGATAATTAAGGTTCCTCTGTATCAGTCCAAAGATGTGCAGGTTAGATAGATTGGCCGTGCTAAATTGCCCGTAGTTTTAGGTGCATTAGTCAGAGGGAAATGGGTCTGGGTGGGTTACTCTTCGCAGGGTCAGCGTGGACTTGTTGGGCCGAAGGGCCTGTTTCCGCACTGTAGGGAATCTAATCTAATCTAAAGTATATATTTGGGCTATACAATGTATCTAAAAATCACGAGTTTTAGGAGCGCTGCTCCTTCATTAGGTGAAGTGATTGCAAATAAACCTATTGGCCTATAACCTGGTGTCACGTGACCTCTGACTTTGTCCACCCCAGTCCCACACCAGCACCTTCACATCATATATAACAACTTCTTCTTACTTTAAAGGCAAGTGCCAGATGTTGCATTCTGGGTACAAGTCGATGATTAGTTCCTCTCATTTTTTTATTGTTGCTTTGACCTGGAATGTGCCACCTGAAAGGACAGTGAAAACTGATTCTCATAGTGACGCTTCGAAGGAAATGGAACAAATACTTAAAGAGGATGGATTTGCAGGCCGACGAGGAAAGAAAGATTGAGGGAATTGAAATTTAACCACTGGCAAAGGCAAAACAAGTTAAATGGCTTCCTTCCTGCGTCACACCATTCTGAGATTCCATAATTTTTATGGAATTCCTTTGGGCTCAAGATGAGGAAAACTGTCAAAATCATTTTAAATAGGTTTGAGCTTTGCTGAAACATGAGACAGATGAATTTCATCTCCACACGTTCGTTGTTTATGTTGGAAGCCAAGCAGAGAGTTTTGCGATATTTACACAGTATCATGAGGGCACATTTTCCATTTTTGAAACTCTCATGGACAGGAAGCGCAAATGTAAAAACGTTGCCCTGCATTTATTTACTTTCTTCACTCTCCATCCCATTCAATTTTCACAATGACTTAGTGCAGGGACCATGACGTAACAGTCATATTTGGTTTTAATGCTCTTTAACCACTTCAGAAATATATCAAATAAAAGCCAGTGTGTAGAGAGAGAATACTCCATGTGGCTTAGGACTAGAGGACTCATAGTTAAAGTAGATGATGTTATTGTAGGTGAGGTTAATCAAATCCCTCTGCTATCTACAGACATGTTAATGCAGTTAAATGGGCTAAGACCTCAATTAAAGTAACGGAGAGAGAATTATTTGATTCAAGCATGGTAAACATTTATCCAATCCCATTTCCCACAGTGTTATGGATGTCGCGGCTACTGGAAGAGAGAACTTGGTCGTAAAGTTAATTGAACCAAAGAAAGAGTTATTGACTGCAGAGATTTGACTGTAAAGGTCACCTCTTGCAGGGTCAAAAGTACATGTCTACCTCACAGACATTTCTCCCTTGACAATCAGGTTTGAAAATTTATTAAATCATAAAAACAAGTAGACTTACATGCGATTGTGGTTGGCATGCGATTGGTCCTAATCAAGTGTGGCTCCATTGTATAGTGATTTTTTTAACCGACCTGAGTAGGAATTTTATTGCATGCAAAAACAGAAGTTGTTGGAGAAACTCAGCAGGTTTGTGGAGAGAGAAAACAGTTAAAGTTTCCGATCCAGTGACTGTTCTTCAGCTCCTCCAACAATTTCTGATTTTGTGTTTAATAACATTCCTATGCGGGTTGATTAGAAAATATTGGAAAAATAGTGCTGGAAATCTGAAACAAAAACAGAAATTGCTGAAGAGACTCAGCAGGTCTGTGGAGAGAAAGCAGAATTAATGTCTCGAGTCCAATGACGACTCTTCAGTTTCTCCAGTAATTTCTGTTTTTGTTTCAGATTTCCAAAATGCGCACTTCTTTGGTTTGTTCTAGCAATGCTATTATTACACACCTCTGGAAGCAGGTGGAACTTGAACCTGGGCCTCCTGGCTCTGATATATGGATGCTACCACCCTGACACAAGAGCATTCCTTACTTGCATTGTTGTGTGAACTGTGAAGGTAGCATCGCTGGAGCAGGAGACCCTGAAGACTGGGACTGATGGTTGCTATTGCTGACAGGTCCAATAGCTAACCAGACAATAACTGGCCAATTGCAAGCTGCTGTGAGAACACCAAGATTTCCTTTGTTCTGACAGACCTCAGGTGGAATCTGCCCAGGTCCTGGATGTTGTGGGAGAATTGTTTGAGATTTTGAGTGAGGCCATTCTTGATGTCAGGAGCAACAAGTCACCATTTTCAACTCAGCTTCGGACATGGAGATAGGATTCCCACTAGTGTGTGTGGTGCAAGGTCTATTAAGGGGGAATTATCACTCATTAACACCCTCTTTGCTACCTCATCCCACCTCATTAATGTACAGGTTCCCCCTTCTCCCACTCCCTCAAGATGAAAACTCAATGCTGAGATATGAAAGGCAGAGTGGGTACCTGGGTGGCTCAATCTTGCCGATTGCTCCTCTGGATCTCGATCTTGGGGACACTCATCATCAATGCTCCAGGCAGAATCCAGTTGCACCCAATCCTGACAGACGTTGGAATCTAACATGCGGCAGCCTCTCTGCCACATCATGGCACATCTCTGGGGAATTGGTGGCATGCTTCTCCACTGCCACACTGCCCTTTGGAGCTCACTGGCGCCAGGACACATTGTACACAGAGACTGGCACACAGCTCACCCAGCTCAACGTACTCAGCTCACACCAGGCTGCATGGCAGGGTTGCTCAACTGCTTTTGTATTGTTTATTCACTTAACACCCACCTGGATATACTCACACTATCCTTACCTTACCTCGTCTTACCTTGCCCGTTACCACTTTGACCCCTCAGCTAACAGGTGGACTCTGTCCTACCTTGGCCATTGACAGGGACCTGGGAGAGGCAACGGCCCTGTGGCATAATCACTCGACTGGTAATTCAGTTACTTGGCTAATGTTCCGGGTTCGAATCCCGTCACGGTAGAATTTGAATTCAATAAAAATCTGGAATTAAGACCAGGAATCAATGGTGAAGGAAAACCCCATCTGGTTCACTAATGCCCTTTAGGGAAGGAAACTTCTATCCTGACCTGGTCTGGAGCCCAGACCCACAGTAATGTGGTTGACTTTTTACTGTCCTCTGGGCAATTAATGCTGGCCTGGCCAGTGACACCCACATCTAGGAATGAATCAAAAGACAAAGCCAAACAGCTTGTTATTGGTTACCGACAGCCATCAGCCATGGGATGGACATGGGATCCCCATGGTGACCAGTTCTTGCAGCTACAGTGGCTGGAGGAATTGAGCTGGTATGGACAAGATGGGTACCACAAGCAGATGGTACATAAAGTCAGAGAGTCATAGAGCCATAATCTATGACTCTATGACACAAGCACATGGTATGTAGTTAATGAGGGGAGTTTGGGACAATAACATGAACAAACACACCCAGACCTCAGGAGAGGAACTCACCATGAAACTCAAAAATAGGCTACACTTTGCCAGAATAAGATTCACCCATGCACATCTGATGTATTTTGATGGCTGCAAAGAACTCAAGGATATCTTGAGGTCACATGTCAATGGCTGCATGTTCTCAATAATAAATCAAAGTTATAAAATTTAAAAAGGCTTTCTTTTCTACCCTGCACTTCAAATCCTCAGAACATCTGCAGGTTTATTCACATCCGGTCAAGTATTATTGACGTTTAGGAATTGTGATAGTGCAGCAGCCACATTATACACAGCAAGATGCCACAAACAGCAATGAGATCATAAACTGCTTTGTTAGTTAGTGAGTTTTGAGAAGTTCTATTAGTGCTAACCATTGGTCAGGACATTGCCCTTTTTTAAAAATAGTGCCATGGACATTTTGCAATGACCTGAGATCGTGAGCAAGGCCTCGATTTAGTTACATATCCAGCACCTCTGACAATGCAGCACTCCCCTTAGTGGTCAAGCTAGACTACATGCTTAAGTTCCCATTGTGCAAGGAGCGTTACCCACTGAGCCAATATGTTACGTGAAATTGTGAAGAGAAGCTTCAGTTTAGTAGATGAATACACATTATAATTTATAATACTGAATTGCTGCTTAATTACACTTGGGGATTGCACCACATCAAAATAACAAGGGAAAGAGAAAATAAAACCAAATGAGGAGAAAAATAATCTGGTGTGATGCTGATAATGCTAACCTTTCCATTGGAATTGACTGAAGGAGGATCTTTCGATTTAATTTTACTGTTGGCCAGTCTTGCTGCAATGTAGCTGAAAACAGAATGGCTGCTACTTTGAAGTTTTATTCACTCACGGGACATGGGCATCACTGGCTGGGCCTGCATTTATTACCCATCCCTAGTTACCCTTGAGAAGGTGATGAGCTGCCTTCTTGAACCACTGCAGTCCAGATGCAGTGATTGACCCATAATGCCCTTAGTGAGGGGATTTCGGGATGTTGACCCAGCGACAGTGAAGGAACGGCGATAGATTTCCAAATCGGGATGGTGAGTGGCTTGGAGAGGGTGGTGGTTTCACCATGTATCTAGAAGGAAGTGGTGATGGGTTTTCATTTCTAAGAATCTTGGGTGAATTTCTGCAATATACTTTGTGGATAGCACACACTGTTATAACTGAGTGTCAGTGGTGGAGGGAGTGGATGATTTTGGAAGTAGTGTCAGTTAAGGATGCTGTTTTGTCCTGGTTAGCATCAGGTTTCTTGAATGTTATTGGAGCTGCACTAATCCAGGCAAGTGTGGAGCATTCCATCACACTGCGGACTTGTGACTTGCAGATAGGGGAATGGTTTTGATGAGTCAGGACGTGAGTTACTCGCTGCAGTATTCCTAGCCTTGACCCACTCTTGTATCTTTTATGGCGAGTCCAGCTGAGTTTCTGGTCAATGGTAACCCCCAGGATGCTGATAGTGGAGGATTCAGTGATGGTAACACCATTAAATGTCAAGTGACAGTGGTTAGATTGTCTCTTATTGGTGACGGTCATAGCCTGACATTTGTGTGGTGTGAATGTTACTTGCCACTTGTCAGCCCAGCCTGGATATTGTCCAGATCTTGTTGCACTTGAACATGGATGCTTCAGTATCTGAGGAGTCATGAATGGTGCTGAAAGTTGTGCATTCATTGGGTAACAACCCCACTCCTAACCTTGTGATGGAGGGAAGGTCATTGATGAAACAGCTGAAGATGGTTGGGCTGAGGACACTACCCTGAGGAACTCCTGCAGAGATGTCCTGGAACTGAGATGACTGACCTCCAACAACCATGACCAGCTTCCTATGTGTCAGGAATAAGCCCAACTCATGGAAAGTTTGCCCCCAAAACCCATTGATTCCAGTTTGGCTAGGGCTCCTTGACGCCACACTCAGTTGAATGCAGCCTTGATGTCAAGGGCTGTCACTCTCACCTCCCCTCTGGAATTCAGCTGTTTTGTTCATGCTTGAACCAAGGCTGTAATGAGGTCAGGAATTGAGTGGCCCTGGCAGAACCCAAACTTGGCTTCACTGTGCAGGTTTGATGAGCAGGTGCTGCTTGTCAACATTGTTGATGACACCTTCCAATACATTACTGATGACCTAGAGTAGACCAATGGGGCAGTAATTGGCTGGGTTGGATTTGTTCCATTTTTTGATCACAGGGCATTCCAGGACAATTTTCCACATTGACGGCTAAATGCTAGATAGTGTTATAACTGCACTGGCAGAGCTTGGATAGGGGAGCAGCAAGTTCTGGAGCACAAATCTGCAGTACTGGTGTTGGAATGTTGTCAGGGCCTGTAGCCTTTGTGGTATTCAGTGCCTCCAACCATTTCTTGATATCGCGTGGAGGGAATCGAATTGGCTGAAGACTGGTATCTGTGATGCCGGGGATCGCTGGAGGAGACCACCATGGATCATCCATTCAGCACTTCTGGCTGAAGATTGCTGCGCTTACTTCAGCCTTATCTTTTGTATTGATGTGCTGGACTCTTCCATCATTGAACATGGAGATATTTGTGGAGCGTCCTCCTCCAGTGAGTTGCTTAATTGTCCACTACATTCACAACAGGATGTGGCAGGACTGCAGAGCTTAGATCTGATTTGTTGGTTGTGGAATTGCTTAGCTCTGTCTAACACTTGCAGCTTATGTTGTTTAGTATGCAAGTAGTCCTGTTTGGCAGCTTCACTAGGTTGGCACTTCATTAGTTGGTATGCCTGGTGCTACTCCTGTCACACCCACCTGCACTCTCCATTGAACCAGGGTTGATCCCTTGGCTTGATGGTAATGGTTGAGTGGGGAATATACCGGGCCACGAGATTACAGATTGCGCTGGAGGATAATTCTGCTGCTGTTGATGGCCCCCAGCACCTCATGGATGCCCAGTCTTGAGTTGCTAAATCTGTTCGAAGTCTGTCCCATTTAGCACGGTGATAGTGCCACACAATATGGCGAAGTGTATTCTCAATGTGAAGGCAGGACTTTGCCTCCACAAGAACTATGCAGTGGTCACTCTTATCAATACTGTCATGGATAGATGCATCTGCAGCTGGCAGATTGGTAAGGATGAGGTCAAGTATGTTCTTCCCTCTTATTGATTCCTTTGCCACCTGCTGCAGATCCAGTCTAGCAGCTATTCCCTTTAAAATCTGACCTGCTCGATCAATCGTGCTGCTATCACACCACTCCTGGTGGTGGAAAACGAAATTGCCCACCTAAAGTACATTCTGTGCCCTAGCCATCCTCAGTGCTACCTCCAAGTGTTGTTCATTAGGGAGGAGAACTGATTCATCAGCCAAGGGAAGTTGGTATATGGTAATCAGCAAGAGGCTTTCTTGTCCATGATTAACCTGAAGCTATGAGACTTCATGGGGTCCAGAGTCAATGTTGAGGACTCCCAGGACAATTACCTCCCCACTGTATATCACTATGCAGCCAGCTCTGCTGGTGGGACAGGACATATCCAGGGTGATGACTGGGACATTGTCTATAAGATATGATTTAGTGAGTATGACATGGTCAGCTGTTGCTTGACTAGTCTGTCAGATAGCTCTCCCAATTCTGGCTCTAGCCCCAGATGTTAGTAAGGAGGCATTGCAGGATGAACAGGGCTGTTTCTGCCGTTGTCTTTTCCGGTCAATGCCAGATGGCCCTGTCTGGCTTAATTTCTTTGTTGAGACTTTGGAGCGATTGTTACAACTGAGCGGCTTGCTCAGCTATTTCAGAGAGTGTTGGAGAGTCAGCCATATTCCTGTGCATCTGGAGTCACACCTAGGCTAGATTGAATGAGGATGGGTGATTTCCTTTCTGGAAGTGCATTTTCCAATCATTAATCATGGTTTCATAGCCATTATGTAGATTCTTAATTCCAGATATCGTCTATTGAATTCAAATTCCACCACCTCACACGGCAGGATTTGAACTCGGGGGCCCCGGAACACATGAGATGAGTTTCTGGATTAATAGCTGAGTGAAGGACCACTCAGCGATCACCTCCTCTGTGCACATAAAATCACTGTAAGATTTGTGCTGTCGAATTGATTTCTGAAACAATCAGCTTCCCCATGGGGTGCCTGGTGATGGACAACTCCAGCTGTTCACTGAATGGAAATGTTTGTTGACATAAAGCACTTCATGTAAAATGTCTGCATAAGTCATTGTGTGCTTAAGTGAAACATTAGCTTTCATAAAGGATTAGTTGAAGCAATTTTAATATATTGGAATACAAACAAAGTACTGTGGATGCTGGGAATGAAAATTTCAGACTGAGAAGCTAGTTTGAACTTAGATCAATCTATGGTTAATCTGTGCTATGGTTTTGGTCTCTGGATCACACTTAGAACACTGTCTATGTTCCGCTGTCTATTACATTTAAAGAATTATCCCCAGCTCTGGTCGCTAGTTTATAAAATGCCCGTAGAGAAACTGGAGATCATGCAAAACATGACTGATAGCAGTGATATCAGAACTGAGTGTTCAAATGTTCAAGCAACATTGAACAGGCTCAGGATCTTTCCTCTGGAAAAGGGAAAAGTTGAGAGTTGACCTGATGGTGGTCATTATTGTGAAGTAGTTTTGTCAGATACAGAACCTTGAACCCCCAACTTTCTGTTTCAGCCAAAGAACTATCCTCGGAGTTACAGTGGCCACACAAGTAAAGAATCAGCTGGGCGCAGCGAAGGCAGGTTTGACACATTACAAATGGACCCTCTGCTTCTTTCTGACCTTCATTTAATTCCACCTCTTTGACCAAGATTAGAGGTAACTCTGAGACGTGCAGTGCTCCTCAACTGCTCCTGCTGCATCCTGAGATCCACACTCAGTGTTCTGTGCATCTACCTGCACACAGTCTCCATCAATACTGCTTCTCCGTGTCTCAAAACTACTCAGTCTCCAATTCCATTTCATTCTTGTGCAATGCTTTAATAGGAAACCTTTTTTACCTTTCCTTTCAGGAGTTAAGTGTATTTAAAAACACAAGGGTGCTGATGCCCCTCTGGATCCTTCATTTCCCCTCCCCTTCCCTCTGACTCCACCCCTTCATCTCATCTGACCTCTTGCTGTGTATTCACCATATCCTCGGACCTTCCCCTCTCAGATTCTGAGAGAAATGTTCTCAACTAAAGACTTCACTTTATCCCTTTATGCCCCCACCTCAATGAGTTTCAAGTGTGACACTCACAGTGAATTTTTCTTGGGATCTTGCTGTGTGAAAATTAACTGCTGCATTTCCTTTGACAGTGACGAAACCTCAGAAAGTACCTTGTTGGCTCAAATACTTAGAGGTGCCCTCAGGTCATGAGAAGTACGATATAACTGCAATCTATATTTCTTTCTGGGCTTTAAAATTTAATTTTGGTTCACCAACATGAACAAATTTGACATTCTTCCTTCGTCAATGTAGCAGGCAAATATTTTTATATAACTATTTCTAACTGCATGTTTGAGTTGGGAACTCGAGGCCTAACATCTGTCTATTGTATCAAAATGTAATTACTGTGACTGAATATTATATGCATCTGTTGAAGAATTATAGTTACATGTAATTGTCTCTGGTATACTGTCTAAGGGCATTGACTTGATATCATTTATAGAGTCATACAGCACAGAAAAGGGCTATTCGGCCATCAAGTTGGATGGTACAGTGGTTAGCACTGCTGCCTCACAGCATCAGGGACCCAGGTTCAATTGCAGCCTTGAGCGACTGTCTGTGTGGAGTTACACATTTTCCCCATGTCTGCGTGGATTTCCTCTGGGTGCTCCGGTTTCCTCCCACAATCCAAAGATGTGCAGGTCAAGTGAATTGACCAGGCTAAATTACCCATAGTGTTCAGGGGTGTGAGAGCTAGGTTCATTAGTCGGGGAAATGGGGAATGGGTCAGGTTGGGATACTGTTTGGAGGGTCGGTGTGGACTTTTTGAGCCTAATGGCCTGTTTCCACCCTGTCGGGATTCTACGATCTTTCAAATAGCTATCGAGTTTGGTCTATATGGCTGCTCTTTTACTTTTTCTGCTTTAGGAGTTTATCTAGTCTTCTTTTCCAGTCTGTATCCATCACTCCATGTGTTCCAAATCCTAAAAACGTTTGTGTCGAAAAATGTTTTCTCAGGTCACCTCTGAGTTATTTAACTAATCATTTTAAATCTCTTGATATTGACCATTCAACAACTGAAAACAACTTATCTTTATATATTTCATCGACACCCTTCCATCAAATCCCCTCTTATCGTTCTCCGTTGAAACAACTCCTCCAATCTCCCCACTTACCTGTAAAACCTCATTACTGGAAACATTCTTGGTTGTCCCACGACCAGAGTTTCCACATCCTTCCTAAGGTCTCAAACTCAGATCTTAATTGTACATAACAACTCATAGAATTGGACAGGTGCCTCCAGTCGGTGCCATAGAAATATTTTCTTAAGTAGGTTTTACAAGCTAGCTTTTGTATCCAATGCCTCTAGTCATAAACCCCATGTCGAAAAGCTTCATTAACTGTTTTGTTGACCAGAATTGCCACCTTCAAAGATTTGTTTCATGAACACCTCTCTGTTCCTGCATATTCTTCACAATTGAACCATTTAGAATTAGAATTAGCATTGGGTTTGTTGCCACATGTACTTACGTGCAGGAATACATTGAAAAGTTTACAATGTCGCCACTCAGAGTGCCATCTTAGGTTTTAGTCTCTCCTCACATTTCTTACCATGATGCACCACACTTCATATCAATATTTAAATGAGGTCCCCATTTGGAAACTTTGCAAATCATTTTAACCTTGGAGTTGTCCAAATCAGCTTCTGTGTACATTTGTTGCCAACAATTCAGTAGTTCTCTGGCTACGGTATTATCTTTACTGTTACCTCACAATGTTGCAGAAGAATATTAAGGAAGGATGTAAAGCTGTTGGTCACAGTTCAGAGAAGGTTTACTAGACTAATACTTGGAGTAGGTGTGTTGTTTTATGAGGAAAGATTGGACAGGTCAGGCTTGAATCCACTGGAGTTTAGAAGAGTAAAGGCATCTTGATTAAAACAAATGAAATCTTGAAATGTGTTGACAGGTTGGATGTGGACAGGATGTTTCCTCTTATGGGAGATTCTAGGACGAGGGGTCACTGTTTGAAAACCAGATGTCACCCATTTATAACAGAGATGAGATAACACTTTTTCTCTCAGAGGGTCAAGGGTCTTTGGAACACTCTTCCTGAGAAAAGCTGGTAGAAGCAGAGTCCTTGAATATTTTCTTGGCAGGGGTAGGAACAAGATGGTGAAAAGTCATCAGGGAGAGGTGGGAATGTGGATTTGAGGTAACAATCAGACCAGCCATGATCTGATCGAGGGACCTGAATGGCCTATTCCAGCTTATGATTCAGATATTCCAGAGTGACCCTTGCCAAATAAATACCCGTAACTTATTCAACAAGCATCAGATTATGGTAAAGGGTGAGCTGTAATAAGTATCATTGCATTCAGCTACTCCCAAAAGTTGAAATTGTTTCCAATTTCTTAAATAATCAGCATTAGTTGCCTCAAGCTGTATGAACATAGAACATAGAACATAGAAGAATACAGCGCAGTACAGGCCCTTCAGCCCTCGATGTTGCGCCGATCAAAGCCCACCTAACCTACACTAACCCACTATCCTCCATATACCTATCCAATGCCCGCTTAAATACCCATAAAGAGGGAGAGTCCACTACTGCTACTGGCAGGGCATTCCATGAACTTACGACTCGCTGAGTGAAGAACCTACCCCTAACATCAGTCCTATATCTACCCCCCCTTAATTTAAATCTATGCCCCCTTGTAATAGCTGACTCCATACGTGGAAAAAGGTTCTCACTGTCAACCCTATCTAACCCCCTAATCATCTTGTACACCTCTATCAAATCACCCCTAAACCTTCTTTTCTCCAATGAAAACAACCCCAAGTGCCTCAGCCTTTCCTCATAGGATTTTCCTACCATACCAGGCAACATCCTGGTAAACCTCCTCTGCACCCGTTCCAGTGCCTCCACATCCTTCCTATAGTATGGCGACCAAAACTGCACACAATATTCCAGATGCGGCCGCACCAGAGTCCTATACAACTGCAGCATGACCTCAGGACTCCGGAACTCAATTCCTCTGCCAATAAAAGCCAGTACGCCATATGAGAAGACCATCACCTCATGGTTCCCCTCCAGTGAGGCACACTGACTCAGGACTTTATTGTTCCTTCACTGTTGCTGGGTCAAAATCCTGACCTCCTTCCCTAACAGCACAGTGGGTCTACCTCCACCACAAGAACTGCAATAAGATGATTCCTCACCATCTTCTGAGTGATAATTAGGAATGGTCAGTAAATACTGAAGAGGCCAGTGATGCCTACTTCCCAAGAATTAATGAAAAATGACCATGAGTCCATTTTCTGCTTACTTAGTTATCCCACATCAGTGCTCATAAGCCTAAGCCCTGAAAATCAGATGTTAAAATATTCATAAAGTATCCCATCTGCAGTAACTGTTGTACTGTATGTTCTAACTGACGAGGTATTTTGTTAACAGCAGGTAATTCAACAAGTGAATCATTAAGCTCCACTTGCACAAAACAAGAATGAAATTGTTACAGCAGTTGTAACATCACATAATATAAACTGATTTTTATCATATTCTGCACAAGATTTTAAAACAACAAAGGAATTCTACTACAAGCCTGGCATGCCTTGCTACTCCCTGTCACAAACATATTTGAGGGACTCATTAAGACTTTCATTAAATGCATGATTCATCAAAGCAATAAGATCTGCTTTCCAGGTAAACTGCTGCATTAAATACAATTATGAATGTAAATGATCTTGGTTTCGTATTGACCTCCATGTCAAGCATGACTAAAAGATTCTTTCAGCTATTACAGAATGTCAGTCAAGTACATAATTTTTAAAAAAAACTATTGAATATCATAGAACTTGGAGATGAAAATTTATATTTGAAAATGAACATGTTTATGTCCATTTCCACCTCCTTACCATCACCAACTTAACCCCTGTATCAACTCAACTGCTGCTAAACCCTTGAATGAATGGTGAATGAGTTATTTATTGGCACTTGCATTTTACAGTGAACATTACAATAAATACACCGTGAAGCTTCAACAATCACCACAATCCTGCACCATGTTGAATAGCTTAAGAATGAAAAGGATAAAACCTATCACTGAAAGAGAGCCCTGAGCCGACTCACCAACAATACCTGTGCTTTCAACCTTCCGCCACTGCCTCACTGCTGTCTGTGCTGGACCCACCAACGTATGTGATGCCACTCTTTAAGTGACATCTTTTCACTGCTGGATCCACCTTCCCTACGCCATTGCCAATGCCGATGCCGGGTGCCATGCCGAACTTGTCCCCAGCCCCACTGCCATCTCGATCGTACCAGGACTGCCAACGCCAGGAGTCCCTACTCTGGGCCTACTGCAACCAGGAGTCCCTGGCTTCACTACCGGACCAGACCTCTGTGGCCACCATCTAGCCAAGAGGCCCTTGCCCTGATTGCTGCAGGAGCTTTGGCACTGCCACCACCTCCAGGTGCCATGAGGAGCCACCTCCGCCATCATTGACCGCCAAGAGGAGCTACCATTCCACAGGCAGCCAACTCTTGCTGCCACGCCGATTTCACCGAGTTACCGGCTGCAGAAGGCTCCCAAGAAAAGAGGAAGAGAAGAAAAATGATGAACAAAAAAGAGCAGGAGCAAAAAGAAAGGAAGAAGGCATGTGTGAGTGGATGGGGCCTGGGCAAGAACACGTACACAGCCCTGTTACTCTCCTGCCATGTTGAACCTTCAAGCCTCTGCCGATGCCTTTACTATCTTCGGTCCTGACTACTCCAATGAAAACCTGGGCATCCTTCCATCTTCCAGCCCATGTAAACCCAAGGCCATCTAAACTCTGTTGTATTTGTCTTAACTCACAGCAAGTCCCATCTACTCATTGCTCTGCATTATCTTGTGGAAAGGGAGCCTTGGATTTTAAAATTCTCATCCTTGTTTTCGAGTCTCTCCATGACTTCACCCCTGCCAACCCTTTGCAATATCTGTACTCCTCTAATTCCAGCCAGTTTTAACCAGTCCACTACTGGTGACCATGCCTTCGGTGGCGTACAGTGTGTGGTGCAAGATTTAGATATATTTTAATATCGTTTGGTTTGGATTTTTGAGCTGTGATATAGATACATTTTTGTTCCGACTTTGCAAATCTTTTCTGATCAGAGCTGTTGGGTGTTGTTGGAAAAGTCTGTTTATATCACAGTGCTGAGTCCTCTTGTACTGCATTTTGAGTTTGTGACTTCAGAGTTCTGCCATCGATGTTTCTGACTTGCTGACCTTTCAGCTGGAAGGCACACACTTCATGCGAGTTTGAGATGGAATTCAAGCTGGTTAATTGCATGCTGAGATATTGCGCCCCCCAACCTCCTCTCCCATGAGTTAGAGCTATGCCAGGTTGAAACAGCAGATAACCAGTGCCGGGGAAAGCAAGGACATATCAGGTCTATTTATAATAGACATGACCTCAGCATGAAGCCTGTCTGAGAAGAAGGATCTATGGGAGCATTACAAAAGAGGATTTGATAGGTGTTAGAAATCATGACTACTCAAAGGGGAATCTGGGAATTCTGATGAGTGAACTGCTAGTTGAAGTGTTTAAAAGCACCAGCAACTTAAAGGAAGGCACATACTGGATATCAGGTTGGAATGTGTAATCCCTGATAGAAAGGTGAGTGTCTCTGATAGGAATGAGAAGTAGAAATTGATTAGATCTGAACAGCAGTGTAAAATGGGAGTAGGGAATGTCTACAATAGGAATCCAAATCCAGCACACATCCAGAATGAATGGTTGGCAAGTATATGGTGAGAGTTGGTATGTGTGATAATGTGAGCTTAACAATGACATTAATCTCACAATAGCCCAGTCCTCTGGTGACTGATTCACTGCTTTATTTGGGGCATGAGTTTTTTTTTCTGACCTTGAGTTTTAATTAATTGGTGTTGAAGATTCAACACAACCCATTCAGCCCTGTATCTGTACTTCAATGTAAAATTACCCTTTTTTGCATTTACACTGTCTACTTATCTCAGTATTTGAATAAATTTGAATTGTGTCCTCTCTGCATTACCCAATTTCAAGTTTGCTTCTGTAAATCACTCTTTGTTTCTTGGGATCATCAAATCCCTACAGTGTGGAAGCAGGCCATTCAGCCCACACTGACCCTCTGAATAGCATCCCACCCAGACCCACTTACCCACCACATTTCCCATGGCTAATGGCTCTAACCCTACATGTCCCTGAACACTATGGACAATTTAGCATGGCCAATCCATCTAACTTGTACACATTTGGATTGTGCAAGGAAACTGGAGCACCCGGAGGAAACCCACGCAGACACGGGGAGAATGTGCAAACTCCACACAGACAGTTGCCTGAGGCTGGAATTGAACCCGGGCCCTTGGTGCTGTGAGGCAGCAGTGCTAATCACTGTGCCACCCTGTTATCCAAGGATCACCCTTTTTTGCTGAATCCTCCTGAAAAAGATAGATGCAAAAAATTCTCATGCTACTATTTCAGTGAACAGCAGAGAGTTCTCCCCAATGTCTCAGCCAACACCTCCAGGTTATTTAGTCATTATCATATTGTTGTTTCAGGATCTCATTGTACTGCACTTATTGGCTGACATGCTTCATACGTTACCATAGCGACTATACTTCGAAAGGTACTTCATTGGCTGCAAAGTGCTATGGGAATGAAAGATGCTATAAAAATGCAAGTTCTTTCTTTGAAAGTGGGGCTTTCACACTGCCTAGTATTCCAACCCAAGAGGTTAACAGCTATTGCATAAGCAGCAGACCATTGAAGTGAATTGCGCCAGCCTTGACTCCAATTCAATCCAATCCTTATAATATTATAAGATTACACTCTTCCTTCACAACAAAATTGCTGCAAATGTCATGCTCTGAAAGCAAGTAAATAGTATAAGAAAGTAAATAAAGCAATGGTCTTTTAAAGTTCAGTAAACGAACACTGGGAGTTTACTATCTCCTCTGAGTATTAAAGTCTCATCACTTGTTGATGGAAGTGGCTCGATTAATATAACATTCACGTCAAACAGGTCTGTGGTGTTTTATTGTATCACCAGCAAGCTGTGTTTACACTGTCACCTTTAATCTCAATATTGCTCAGCTAACATTATTTTACTATTTGCAATGTAAACAGTTTAAATGAATTAACTAATTCTAATAAAATTCAACAGCGCAGCAAGATTGGATCAGTTAGATGGCAATCTATTCAGAACCCTTTGTGTGGAATGGGTTTCTCTTATGTGTGCAGAGCACTTATCACCAGTAACTCCACACACTGCACAGAAAATGGATCATTGATTAAAGGTCATAGACTTTCCAATCACCTCAAGGTTTTGGCTGTGGGTCTATGGTGAGGCATTCAGTCTGAATCAGCTTATACATCAGCTCCTAATGGGTTTGAATGCAAAGCATGAATCAACTCCTAATGGGGACATATTGCGCAAATACACACAGGTGGACTAGGTTTTGTCAATGGGAAGGTATCATTCCTGATGTTGGAACTACAGAACATTTGTAGAGCAGGAGTCAGTGAAAGTGACTGCAATATGTTACGGTTCAAATTTATTTTGGACAAGGAAAATGACGGCCTGCAAAATACACCTTTGGATTGGGGGAAGGCAGATTGCATTAAAATAAAGCGTGATCTGGTCACAGTAGAGTGGGAGCAGCTCCTTGTGGATAAGTCTACAACAGAGCAATGATGGGGTATTCAAAAAGGAGCTGGGGAAAAGTACAGGTCTAACATGTACCCTTCAGAGGGAAGAGTAGAAGCAATTCAGAAAACCCTGGATGTCGTGGCTGGCGGACTGGGTAAAGAAGAAGAGTATGGCTTTTAGCAATTCCAAATGGAGTAATTTAGCTGCAGCTTTGGAAGAATACAGAAGAGAACTTAAGAAAGCAATTAGAAGAGTAAAAAGGGAGCGAGGAACAGGACCAGCGAACAGAATTAGGGAGACGCCTAAGATATTTTGTAAATGCATTAAAAGGGAAGAGGTTATCCAGGGAAAGAGTAGGACCCATTAGGGACCAAGGAGACAACTGTGTGTGAAGCCGCAGGATATTGGATAGGTCTTGAATGAATACTCCTCTTTGGTCTTCACTCTGAGAACGTAGGTATAGAATTCAGGAAAAGGGATTGTGTGGAACTTGCATAGTCTGACATAGGACGTGGGGAGGTAATAGAGGCTCTGTTGGGCTGAAAAACAGACGGATTCTTTGGCCCAGATGACTTGCATCCCAGGCTGCTGTGGGAGGTCAGGCAGGAAATTGAAGGGGCTCTGATACAAATTTTTAATTCTTCTCTGGCCACAGGGGGAGTGCCAGAGGACTGGAAGACCCCACATGTGGTTGCAATGTTTTAAGAGGGGTGGTTGAGATGAACCAGGAAATTACATACTGGTGAGTCTCATGTCAGTGGGAGGGAAACTATTGGAGAAAATTCTTAAGGAGCAAATTAATACCCACTTGGAACGGCATGGGTTAAATAGGGACAGTAAGCGTGGCTTTGTCGGAGGGAGGTCATGCCTAACATAACTGTTAGAATTTTTTTGGAAATGTGATCAAGCGTGTGGGTGAAGAAAATTCAGTTGGTGTAGTTTACATGGATTTTTGATAAGTTCCTACATGAGAGACTAACTAAGAAGGTTCGAGCACATGGAATTGAAGGAGACTTGGAAGAGATGGATCAGAAACTGGCTTCGTAACAGGAAACAAATGGTAGTGGTAGAAGGCGGTTCAGTGACTTGGAAGCCAGTGTCCAGTGGTGTTCTACAAGCATCAAGCATAGCGGAGAAGATGGTTGTCGGTTACAGGAAGACGTGGTTTGGCAGACGAGTGGTGGTTGGTACTTCACCCTGATAACTGCAAGATGATGCACTTTGGAAGAAGAAACATAATGAGGAAGTATGTAATGAATGGCAGGATATTGGATTGCTGAGAGGAACAGAGGGATCTTGGGATAATTATTCACAGATCGCTGAAGTCAGCACAGCCTGTGAATAGGATAGTTATGGCATATGGGACACTTGCTTTCATCAGTTGTAGTATAGAGTATAAGAGCAAGGAGATAATGTTGGAGTTGTACAGAGCTTTGGTCAGGCCACAACTGGAGGGCTGTATGCCATTCTGGTCACCTCACTACAAGAAGGATGTGATAGCATTAGAGGGGGCTCAGGGGAGGTTCACCAGGAGATTACCTAGGATGGAGAAATTGAGCTACAAGGAGAAACTAGATAGGCTTGGATTGTTTTCTTTAGAGCAGAGAAGATTGAAGGAGGGCATGATTGAAGTGTATGGGTTATGAGGGGTATGGATAGTGTGTCAAAGCTGCTCCTTTAACAAGGTCATGCTGTCCTTGGCTTTCTTTTCAGAGAAGTCGTAAAGGACACAGACTCTGAAAAGTCCAGGGTTGAAGGGCCAGTTTGATAATAACTAACAGATACGGCCTCAGGCAGAGGCTTTCAAGTTAAAAAAAACTTGTGCAATGAAAAGGGTGTAGCCAGATCTCCCAGCTCAGCTTCACTCTGCTTGGGTTTATTTAGCAGTAGTATGGAAAAGCTGCTGGGCCCACAGAAACAGGTCCAGGTTGGTACACTCTCTCTGATCTCTATCTTGTACAAACTTGTGTTTGATTTTACCTTTTGTGCTAAGGGATGTTTATGGGGATTGTGGCCAAGTATTTGGAACAGCATCATTCAGTTGGGCTAGTCTGTTGGGTTTTTGGAGAGGTTAAATTATTTGGTATTCGGTTTTCTGTTGTTTGTGTTTCATTCGGTAATCTTGTGAATAAATTGTTTTGTTTGAAACTAAATGGTTTGACCAGCAGCATCTCTCCTGGAATAACTACACCTGCTTAAAACAATGAGCAAAGTTAGTATCTGGGCTACCTTCTTGAAATGTTTTGAGGGGTCTGGCCTAGTTCATAACAATAGGATGAATAGAGAGCAATTGTTCCCTTGGCTGAGGAGTCAGTCATTAAAGGGCATAGTTTTTGGGCTATGGAGCAGGAGACTCAGAGGGGATTTGAGAAAAACACCTTTTAACTCAGTTAGTGGTTGGAACCTGAAATGCAGTGCCTGGGAAGGCTTGATACTTTACAACTTTTAAAAATTATTTGGATGAGTACTTCAAATATCATAACATTCAAGGGTATGGGACAAGTGCAGGAAATTGGGATTAGTGCACCTTTAGTTGTAGTTATCGTCAGTACAGACTCAATGGGCTGAAGGGCCTTTCCTGCACTGTGCAATTCTACGAATCTATGAGTGGGTACTTGATAAAGATGAGAGGGTTTCAGGCTGTACTTGGTTCACTCGCACCTGACCAGGGACAGGTTTGCACTGAGATTGATGGGATGATTAAATTCTTGAACACAAAGTTGTTTGGTGACATAATGAGAGAGAAACTGTTTCCACTGGCAGGAGACATAGCCAAAGGATTTAAATCAATAAAGGAACCCGTGGAGAGGAGAGGAGAATTTTCTTTCATTGTGATCAGAGTGAAAGTGGATTCCATTGTAGAGTTCAAAAGGGAATTGGATTAAGTCATACAGTCTGGAAACCGACCCTTTGGTCCAGCTCAGCCATGCAGAACAAATTTCCCAAACTAAGCCAGTCCCATTTGCCTGCATTTGGCCCATGTCCCTCTAAACCTTTCCTATTCATGTACCTATCCAAGTGCCTTTTAAGTGTTGTCACTGTACCTGCATCTACCATTCCTCTGGGAGTTTATTCCACATATCAACCAACCTCTGTGTGAAAATGGTACCCCACAGGTCCCTTTTAAATCCTTCTCTCACTTTTAAATTATGCTCCCCAGTTTGAACTCACCCATCCCAGGGAAAATACCTTTGCTATTCATCTTATCTATGACCCTCCCTCATGATTTGATAAACCTCTATAAGGTCACCCCCCTCAACCTCCTATGTTCCAGTGAAAACAAGTTTCTACCTATCCAGCCACTCCTTATAACTCTAATGCTCCAGTCTCAGAAACATCCTGGTAAATATTTTCTGAACTCTCTTCAATTTAATAATACCCTTCCTATAGCAGGGTGACCAGAACTGCACACAGTAATCCAGAAGAGGCCTCACCACCAACATCCTGTACCACCTCAACATGACGTCCCAACATCTATAATTAAAGGTCTGAGCAATGAAGGCAAGTGTGCTAAATTCCTTTCTAACCACACTCTCCACATATGACACAAACTTCAAGGAACTAAGTGCCTGAACCCATAGATCTCTGTTATAATTGAAGAATAGAACACTATGATGAAGGGGAATGAGCGATGAATGAAACTAATTGATAGATTTCCAAAGAAGCATGACGGATGGAATGGACTATTTATGTCCTGTAAGATTCTTAACCTTGATCTGCACAAAATTCAGCTAAAAAAAGTTGATTTAAATATTAACAAAAGCATATATCTTACTTATTTTGACACAGACAACCATTCGTCGTCAGAACCCTTCCGTTGTTTGTGAGGTGGTGGACATACAGCAAGTCAAGCCCATTTGGGGATAAGGGTGGCTGCACATCTAGCTGAAGACCAGTCTGTAGGAGGCAGGTTCCACCACAATTTATGAATTTAATAAATGACATTGTAGCTTCTTCTGTTTGGTTTTGGTGCCACTAACACTGATGTAACCACTGATTGATGCACTTGTCCCACAGGTATACTTACCACTTTACGCTCCTATCAGCTAGCGTCCGCCAGGAATGAGAAAGCATGTTTAGGGCCTTTATATTACACTTGGAGACATTTGGAACTTCTCTGACTCGCTAACAGGCCGTACAGAAAATCCTCGTGGACATTCTGATCTCCCATCACATGAACGTGCCTGAGACAGTGAAATGGCTCTGCTTGGATGTGCCAACGTACTTGGGAAATTTGCCTTTGAGAGGACAACTGTGTTTGTGATGTTGTCTATTCTCACAAAAAAACAGAATCACAACGATCATCAATCAGTTACCCAACAGCTGACTGATTGGCCATTAGAATAAGCGTCCCCCTTAAACAGCAATATGACAAAACATGGTATTAGGATTAAAAGTTGTCCGTGGATAAACACTTCAGAGAATCCCTACAGTGTGGAAGCAGGCCATTTGGCCCAACAAATCCACAGTGATCCTCCAAACAGCATCCTACTCAGACACACACCTGTAAACCTACATTTCCCATGGTCAATCCATCCAGCCAGCACATCTCTGGACAACATGGCCAATCTACCTAGCCTCCACAACTTTGGACTGTGGAAGGAAACCAGAGCACCCAGTGGAAACTCACACTGACATGGGGAGAACATGTGAACTCCACATAGACAGACACTCAAGGGTGGAATTGAACCTAGTGTTGTGAGGCAGCAGTGCTGACCACTGAGCCACAGTGTCACACGTGGATAAAGCAGTGCTCTTATTAGAACAAAAATACATAAATACAGACAGGTTTGAACAAACAGGATCAAGCAGAAGGCAGAGAGAGTTTGTACGGATGAATATGTAACATGAGCAGACAAAGGATCAGATCGGGAAATGGAAAAAAGTCACAGAAGGGACTTAGTTGTTGTTTTTCAGTTTCTGTGAATGATTAAAATATTTATTAGTTCTATCTGTAACTGCAGGGCTTTGCAATCCAAACATGTAATCCACATTGAGGCAGCAAACTGACAGGACTGCTCTCCATCCTGCCAAACATTAACCTGTTAGGCAAGTGGCTCAGCTTAACACCAGCCCGTTCACCATGACTTCAGATTCCAGGCTGACTGTTTAACCCTGCATATGGCATTGGGGTGAAATTATTCCCTTTTAAATATGCAGGGATATTTAACTAAATTAGGCAACCACCTGCAATTTAGTCAAAAGCCTTCTTCTCAGCTGTTAGAGTTTGTGAGTTCAAGTCCCATCCCTGGGATTTGAGCAATACATTTCAAGGTATCACTCCCAGGCAGTACTGAAGGATGCTTCACTGTGGGAGGGTGCCATCTATCCAGTTAGATATTAAAACAGAATGGAGCCAGACCCTTTAACTTGCTTGTAAGAATGTCACAATTTGGAGAGAAATCTGACACGAGGATACAAATGCCTGAAATTTGTTCAAGGATTATTCAACATATTTAAAATGGATAAAAGTTTGGAGTTTGACCCCTCTGAATGGACAGAAGTATGAGAAGCTGGGGTTGATATCCTGAGAGCAGAGAAGGCTAAGAGGAGATTTAACAGAGGAATTCAAAACAATCAGTGCTTTGATGGAGTAGATAGAGACAAGCTGTTTCCAGTGGCAGGAGAGATACTTAATGAACACAAGCTAAAACTAATTGTCCAAAGCCAACAGCGTGTTTTTGTTTTAATCGGCCAGTTGTGATGCACTGCCTGTAAGTGGAGCCAGATTTAATGGTACCTTTGAGAAAGGAACTGGATATATACCTGTTCAAGAAGAGCGTGGGGCCAATTGGGGATTTGGGGGTAAGGATGCAGTGGCACTAATTATAGTAGATAGCTTTACCAAAGAGCTAGCATATGAGTGATGAGCCAAATGGCCTTCTCCTGCACTGTGTGTGATTCTATGAGGAGATCCAATGGCAATTTGGTGCCATCCTTTCAGTTTGAAGTTGCCTGACTTAATATGCTCCCTTTGTTGTCATCAACAGTATAGTTGTTAAGGTCAAATTTTGGTTGTCAAGTTCGACGATGGCTGTCCTACCTGGTTGGTCATATTCTGAGAGGTTTCAGCAAGGACAGCCTATCTCCAATCAGCAGCCAGCAATATCTTCTCCTGCCACTCATTGGCTGATCGTTCAGTCATCCAGGCACATTGTCAACTGGAGAGCTAATGTGGGGTAAAGGGTTAACAATGCCTTTCCTCTAATAATAGTTACAGGGTATGTGCTTAAGAAGTTATGTCATAATGTGGTCAGATCCCATGCAACTGGAAGCGAGTCTGAGTTCCAGAGCCACTCTCTTTGACCATTTTCTGTTGATAGTTACATGAGTTAAAATTGTTGATGGTCACTGACATGGACAGAGACTGACATCTATCAAAAATCCAGATTGATCAGTCACTAGTTAAACGGACTCTTCACTACTTGACTGCGTAATCTTGGGCTGTGAGTTGAAAACCGATTTTTTTAACCTTCCCACCTTGAATAACTAGAAAGGGTTCAGAAAAGATTTACAAGGGTTGGAGGATCTGAGCTACAGGGAGAGGCTGAACAGGCTGGGGCTGTTTTCCCTGGAGCATCGGAGGCTGAGGGGTGACCTTATAGAGGTTTATAAAATCATGAGGGGCATGGATAGGTTAAAAAGACAAGGTCTTTTCCCTGGGGTCGGGGAGTCCAGAACTAGAGGGCATAGGTTTAGGGTGAGAGGGGAAAGATATATAAGGGACCTAAGGGGCAACTTTTTCACGCAGAAGGTGGTACGTGTTTGGAATGAGCTGCCAGAGGAAGTGGTGGAAGCTGGTGCAATTACAACATTTAAAAGGCATTTGGATGGGTATATGAATAGGAAGGGTTTGGAGGGATATGGGCCGGGTGCTGGCAGGTGGGACTAGATTGGGTTGGGATATCTGGGTGGCATGGACAAGTTGGACAGAAGGGTCTGTTTCCGTGCTGTACATTTATAGGACTCTAAGACCTTAAGAACCAGACAAAACTGTTCAATGAAGTTGCTTTTTTAAACCAAAGGCTATTTCATTGCAGTCGTTCGCTTGAATCATCTTGCAGCGGTGACCTGGAGATTATGTTTATAATTCTGGAAACTCCAGCTTGACCTTGGAGTATTGGCAACCATAAGTTAGGGGAGTCATGATGTGGAGGTGCCAGTATTGGACTGGGCTGGACAAGGTCAGACGTCACACCACACTGGGTTATAGTCCAACAGAGCTGCTCCCAAAACCTTGTGATTTCAAATAAACCTCTTAAACTATAACACGGTGTTGCGTGACTTCTGACTAAGTTAGGAGAGTCAGCAGAACAATGCTGACATGAGGCCTCTTCAGTGCCTTGTATTTCACTGCATCTATTTCATCTCTCTCTGTTTAAAATGTAAAACTGTCATTAGTGTGACACTGACCACATTTTCCTTCCTCTCTCAACAATGCCAGATGTAAGCACAGCCACTGATATTGCCAGACATTTGCTGCTATTAATGGCCCTTACATTTCGTGTTTTCCATGAGTTGAAGCCCAAGGTTGTAAAATATTAAATTACCTGCTCCTGTTGGCTCACTATAATGTAAGTATAATATCAGAGGATCAACAATACAGCCTCAATTAACATCTGTGAAAACAAAAGATTGCAGAGTAACTCAATATTGTGGCCCTAAAACAAATTATACCACATAGAAACAAAGCAAACCTGGACACTAGGTTTGCTCAGCAAACAGGCCATGTGGTGTGTGTTACAGCCCTATGTTAAACGAGATACACATCCATGATTTACATTGGAAACAATGATGCTAATTTGGTATATATAGAGATTTCCCAATCCAGAGCAGGAGGAGGCCATTCAGCCCCTCAAGCATGCTTCACCATTTAATAAGACCATGACTGATCTGATCGTAACCTCAAATCCAGATTCCCACTTCCACCAGATTACCTTTCAAACCCCTTACTTAACAAGTACAAATATTATTTAGTTAAAAATCACACAACAGCAGGGTATAGTCCAACAGGTTTATTTGGAAATGCTAGATTTCAGAGCACCGCTCCTTCATCAGGTGGTTGTGGATGATGGAGCGTCGCTCCGAAAGCTAGTGCTTCCAAATAAACCTGTTGGACTATAACCTGATGTTGTGTCATTTTTAACTTTGTACACCCCAGTCCAACACTGGCATCAAAAATCTTATTTAATACCTAACATGCAGTCTATCTCTGGAACTAAATGGCATTGCTTTTTCTGTTGCTAATAATGTAGACAACAGGCTTTTAGTTTTCACTAGGTTATGGCATTGGGCAAAACTAAGAAGTTGATCCCTTCAGGATTGTTGTGCTGCGTAGTCCCTTATATCACCACCAAATCCTTCGACCAAGGTGCCACCTGTAGGAATGAAGGATTTGGTATGTTGAGGTGTGTGGAAACCCTGCATCTGCATTACAGTGATGGTTTCTGAATAAAATTCACAAGTTCCATAACTTCCTTCTTCCACGTCATTGCTGCAAGAAGATTCAAGGAAACGGTTGCAATAAAATGACTTTGGTTTAAAGTAGCAACTTCATTGAACAGTTTTGTTTGGTTCATAGAGTCATAGAGTCATAGAGATATACAGCATGGAAACAGACCCTTCTGTCAAACTTGTCCATGCTAATCAGATATCCTAACCAAATCTAATCCCATTTGGCAGCATTTGGCCCATATCCCTCTACTGCTATCTGAATGTGAAAGCTGCCAAAAGAACCAGGAGTGAGATGAGGAGAACAATTTTCACAGACCGAGCTGTGATTTGAAAATGCAATGCTTGAAAGGTTAGCAGAAACAGATTCAATGACCTTTCAGATAGAAATTAGATATATAGTTGAAAGGGAGAAAATTGCAGGACTATGTGGAAAGTGCAGGGGGTGGTGGGACTAATTGTATGGCTTTTTGAAAGAGCCGGCTCAAGCATGACAGATGAGGAGCTTGTATCTGGGTTTTATGATTCTAAGTTAGCTCAGAGCCCACAGAGCCATTTTGTCCCATCATAAGAAAGTAGTAGTTAGTCAATTTATCTTTGCAGAATGCAAGACATCAAAGTAAAGATGTTCTATGATTCTTCGGTGGCTGCCGTGGTGCTTATGTCTCCCATTCCCTACTGGGTTTCTTAACATCTGCTTCCCTCCCCAAGCAATCCCATAGCATTACTATCAAAGGTGGCAGAATGTCAGACTCAATACTTGAAGAAAAATTCATTTAAAAATAATCCTATTCTTGATTGTTTGCAGTCTCTCAATTGTATGGCTTTGATCAATTTGGGATTGGAAGCTTTCACGACAGAGGTAGACAGATTTTTGACTAACGAGGAAGTCAAAGGTCAGTGAAGGTGGGCGTGGGAGTTGAGGCCACAATCAGATCAGCCATGGCCTAATTGAATGGCGGAGAAGACTGAAGACACCAAATGGCCTATCCCTGCTCTGACTTAGTAAGGTCTTTCGCATGTCTGAATGGGATTCCATAACTCGGCAATGCAGTGTTTGTAACAAGGTCAGCCAGCTGCACCTCAGACAATACGAGTTCCCCGATTGGACCAGACTAACAGCACCAATCAGGGAGCCCTGGATGACATATGAAAAGGATGAGTGTGAGAGATACTGACACTCTGGGCCCTTCCCACTTAAATCAGCAATTGCGCTGACACTTTACACCACTTTCAGAATTCCCAGTTCACGGGTTCCAGCAGCCTTCACTTCACCATGGACATGCAATCCCTTTACATGTCCATCCCTCACCAGGATGGTCTGGCAGACTGACCTCGACATTCCAGAGGCTGAGCGCCAGCTCTCAGATACCTCCTTCTATCTCACCCTGGACCGTGACCTCACCGTGGGACCATCAAGCCATTGTATCAACTGTAGTCACTAACCTCATTTTATCTGGTGACCTCCCCGCCACTGCCTCCCCACAGCTCGCTTCTACCTCCTTCTGAAAATCCACAAACAGAATTACCTAGCAGACCCATTCTTTCTGCCTGCTCCTGCCCACAGAACTCATCTCTTCTTACCATGACTCAGTCTTTTCTCCCTTGGTCCAGTCCCTGCCCACGTACATCCGGGATTCCTCTCTGCTTTACACCAGTTTCAGAATTTCCAGTTTGCAGGCTCCATCTGCCTCCCCTTCGCCATGGACTTGCAATCCCTTTACACATCCATCCCCCATCAGGATGGTCTCAGGGCTCACTCTGAATAACCTCCCCAATAATTCTCTCATTTTCTTCAAGTCAGAGGGGTACACGCATGGCCCCCTGTGATGCCTGTCTCTTTGTGGAGCACGTGGATTATTCCTTGTTCCAGTTCTATTCCACACCCCCCACCCCCACAACCCTTACTCTGGTATTTCAGTGACATCATCAGTGCCGCTTCCCTCTCTTGTCCGGAATTGGAAAAGTTTATCGGTGTCACTTCCAATTTCCACCCTGCTCTCCCCTTCACCAGGTCCACTTATGACTCCTCCCTTCCCTTCATCAACATCTCGGTTTCCATTTCCAGGGATAGGCTGGCCAATAATATCCACTGTAAACCTACCGACTTCCACAGTTACCTGGACTATACACCCTCACACCCTGCTTCCTATAAAAACTCTATTACGATCTCTCAGTTCCTCCGTCTCCATCACATCAGTTGACCAGGTCAATGTCAATTGGGGGAGCCTCTGAAATGTCCATTCCCCAACACCGTAGCTGACAGGGCCCTTGGCTGGGTCTGACCCATCTCTCTCCCTACGGCCTCATCCCCTCTATTCCGTCCCACAAAACCGATAGGGTCCCTCTTATCCTTATCTTTCATCCCAACAGCAATCACATCCAGAAAACCAGAAACTGCCATTTCTACCACCTCCAGCAAGATGCCACCACTAGACACATATCCCCCTCCTCTCCTTTGACACTCTGGTCCACTCCTCATTCACTCCCAAAACCTCCCCCCACAGCAACTTTCCCCGCAATCTCAGAAGATTCAATGCCTGCCATTTACTTCCGTAAATCCATTGGACATACTAACAGAAATAAGGCCATTCAGCCCATCAAGTCTGTTCCACCATTCAATCATGGCTCAAAAGTTTCTCAACTGCATTCTCCTGCATTCTCCCCGTAACCCTTGATCCCCTTGATATTCAAGAACCTCAATCTTAAATATCCTCAATCACCTGGCCTCCACAGCCTTCTGTGGCAATGATTTGCATAGATTCACCACTGTCTGACTGAAGCTGTTTCTCTTATCTCCGTTCTATAAGGTCTTCCCTGTACTCTAAGGCCACGCCTTTGGGTCCTTGTCTCTCCCACCAATGGAAACATCTTCCCAACCTGTACTCTGTTCAAGCTATTCAGTATTCTGTAAGTTTCCTTTAGAACCCCCTTATCCTTCTAAACGCCATCAAGTATAAACCCAGGGTCCTCAAGCGTTTCTCATATGTTAAGCTTTTCATTGCTGGGAACATTCTTATGAACCTCCTCTGAACATGCTCCAGGGCCAGTACATCCTTCCTGAGATATGGGGCCCAAAACTGCGCACAGTATTCCAAATGTGGTTATACCAAAGCCTGATAGAGCCTCAGACGTACATCCCTGCTTTTATATTCAAGTCCTCTCAAAAGAAATGTCACCAATGCATTTGCCTTCCTAACTATTGACTCAACCTGCAGGTTTACCTTGAGAGAATCCTGGAACAGGAACTCCTAAGTCTCTTTGCACTTCAGACTTCTGAATTTTCTCCCCATTTAGAAAATAGTCCAGGGGGATCCAAGATGGCGGCGACTCAGCAAGTCTGAGTCTATAGTGCTCTTCCCAAGACTTGGGTAAAGTGGGTCACCTACCCCCACCACACTCACCAAATCATTCATAATAGCTGTTAAATTTAATTAGTTGCTTAGTATTACATTTAAACAGTCTAATATTTAGGAAAAATAACCAAAGGGAAGGAAGCCCGCAGCTCTCAACAAGCAGGACCCCCTCCCCCACCCTCTCCCTCTTCAGCTGCAGCAGAGACGTCCACAGCCGCCCCGGGGGACTTACCTACAGTAACAAGCCTTGTGGAGATGATCTCCAAACTGGACACGAAGATCGACGCTTTTGTCGAGGAGTCCCGAAATCAATGGGACTCACTCTCAGCCGCGCTGCAGAAGCACGACCGAGACATCCAGGAAATCGAGCGTCGAGTCGGAGGGGCGGAGCTAAAGGCCGCGACCTCCGAAACTACAGCGCAATCGGCCATGGATCAGGTCCGGACTCTCGAACAGCGAGTCCGGACCTTAGAGAATCACATTGACGACCTCGATAATCGAGGTCGTCGAAAAAATATTCGTTTGCTGGGCCTTCCTGAACGGGAAGAGGAAGGCCAGCTTACAGCGTTCCTCGAGCAGTGACTGCCACAGCTTTTAAATCTGGAAGCTGGATCAGGCCAGGTAAGGGTGGAATGGGCCTACCGGGTCGCAATACGCGGGCCCGGCTCAAACCAGCGCCCTCGCCCGGTCCTGTTGCGGCTGCAGAGCTGTAGGGAGAGGCAGATACTCCTAGAAGCTTCTAGAAATCTTGGAAAAGACCCCCAAGCTATGATCTATAAAGGGTCCAAGATCATGTTATTCCAGGACTTTTCTCCAGCTCTGGTCCGAAAGAGGAAGGCGTTTGACGAGGCGAAGAAGCATTTAAGGGACTTCAGTATTCAGTTCTCCTTACGCTACCCAGCGACGTTACGCTTTAACCATGAAGGATCCGTGTATAACTTCGGATCACCAGAAAAGGCTAAGGAATTCTTGGACTCTCTTAGATAAACTGTAAGAGATAATGGATGTTGGTTTGCCTTTCCCCTCGCTTTGTTTCTATCCCCCCCTTTTTTTCCTTTTTTTCTTACCTTACTGTTTAATATTATCATGGGGGGTGGGCAGAGGGATTTGATTTTCTCCCCCCTCCACCTTGGGGTTGTTTTCTTTTATTATTTTATGTGTGTGTATATATATATGTGTGTGTGTGTGTGTGTGTGTGTGTGTATGCATGTAATATATATATATTATATATATATGCTGGGGGGTTTGGTTGGTGTTGGTGGGGGGAGGTGGTTACCTTATTCTATTTTACCTCGGTCTTTAGGAGCGGGGTTGTTTCTCCCTTGTTATTTTGTATTATTATATTTAAATATTATTTGTTGAGGTTGTAATTTTATAGTTATATGTTTATATATGGTATTAACATTACCAAATATATCCAGGTGTTGGTGTGGGTGGGGGTAGGGTGCTCACTGTTAACTCTAGCTTTGTATTATATCTGAATTCTCCTCATTTTTTTGAGGAGCGCCTGGGTCAAGGGTGCGGCATTGGTTGGGAGAGGATATGATGGACTTTTGGAGAGGAAGTGATACCCCCTGGGAACAAGGGGGAAAATCTCCACTTAGATATGTTTTATATTTTTTTTATTTAGAAATAGTTTTTTATTATACTGTTGTGAATGTATTAGAGAGCCTTTATTTTTGTAAATTTTATATACTCTATGCTCAGGATGTTCTGGTTAGGATTTCCCCTCCCGAGGGGTCTCGGATTTACCCAGATGATTATGGTTGATCAGTCGGTTAAGTGGTGCACCTGGAATGTTAAGGGGAATAATTCGCCAGTCAAAAGGAAGAAAATATTATCAAATCTTAAAAAAGAAAGAGTTGATATAGCTCTCCTACAGGAGCCACACCTGTCGGATAAAGAACACTTGAAATTACGACAGGGTGGATTTGATCAGGCCTTTTTTTCTTCTTTTAGCTCAAAAAGCAGGGGAGTTGTTATTCTTGTTCGGAAGAACTTCCCTTTCAAAATCCTAAATCAGATAAAAGACGAATCTGGACGATATATTTTGATTAAAGCCCTCATAAATGGAGAGGAATACGGGATTTTAAATTTGTACTGCCCCCGGCACACCCCTTTAAATTTATAACGGAAGCCTTTTCAAAACTGATGGCTTTTGGTGCCCGTCATACAATTATAAGAGGAGACTTTAATTGTATTATGGATCCGGAAATAGATAGGATTCCCAAGAGTACTGCAGGAGTATCTCCCAGATCTAGACAATTGGTGGATCTGAACAAAGAATTAGGATCAGTAGATGGATGGAGATGTCTTCATCCACAGGGCAGAGATTTTTCTTTCTACTCCAATCCACATAAATGTCATACCAGAATTGATATGTTTTTGCCCCCTCAATTTTTAAAAATTCCATATCATCCTGTAAAATAGGTAGTATAGCAATTTCCGACCATGCTGCTGTATATATGGAAACTAAGGCGAGGAACAATGGGACATCCCCTTGGCATTGGCGTATGGACCCCTTCCTAATGAAAGATAGTAAATTTGTAAAGTACTTCTCTCAAGAATTTAAAACTTTTTTAGAAATTAATTTAGGTATGGCTAGCAAGCAACCCATCAATGATGTGGGAGACCATCAAAGCTTACACGTGAAGTTTGATCATCTCCTACTCAGCGACCCAGAAAAAATTGAAGGGAGAACAACAGCGTCTGCTTGAAGCTCGCTTAAAAGCAGCTGAAACAGCATACACTGATAGACCTTCTATTATTAAATTGCAAAGGATTACGGCTCTTAGGACAGCTCTAAACACTACGCTTACTCAAACGACTAAGAGAGAAATATTATTTGCAAAACAAAGGTTATATGAATATGGCGACAAACCGGGTAGATACTTAGCATTTCTTGCAAAGAAAAAAAAGGCCCCTCAGACTATTACATATATCAAGGAAAGTACGGGTATTTGGACTCATGATCATAAAAAGATTAATGCGATCTTTAGAGAATTTTATTCTGAGTTATATAAATCGCAGGATTGTGAAGATAGGACTAGGAGGATGCAGTCATTTTTAAAAAATTTGACCTTTCCGGGCCTAACTCCGGAACAGGTATCGGTCCTAAATGCTCCTCTAATAGTCCAAGAAATACTTGATGCAATTAGGCAACTTCAGAGCAGTAAGGCACCGGGCCCAGATGGTTTTCAAGCTGAATTCTATAAAGAATTTACAGGAATATTGGCTGGTCCCCTTATGGACATGTATAACTATGCATATAGTCAGGGCTGTCTCCTGCCTTCGCTGAAAGAGGCAAATATCTCTCTTATCCTTAAAAAAGGAAAGGACCCAGAAGATTGTACGTCATACAGACCAATATCCTTGCTAAATGTAGATTTTAAAATCCTTTCTAAAACGTTAGCACTGAGACTAGAAAGGGTACTGCCACATATCATAAAGGAGGATCAGACGGGGTTTATTAAGGGCCATAGATCATCCAATAATATTAGAAGGGTTTTGAATATGATTCAAGCCTGCCATCAGGGAAAGATACCAGGAGTAGTAGTTTCATTAGACGCAGAAAAGGCATTCGATAGGATTGAATGATCATATTTGTTTTACACATTGGAAAGGTTTGGCGTTGGACAGGTTTTTACCAAATGGATCTCAATATTGTATAGTGATCCCAAAGCAGTTGTGGTTACCAATGGATTAGGTTCGGATAGCTTCAGTGTGGGTAGGGGCTGCCGTCAGGGATGTCCTCTCTCGCCATTGTTATTTACGCTAATAATTGAACCACTAGCAGAAGCTATACGGGCTGATCCTAATATAACGGCCCCGAGGATTGGTACAGGTAAACATAAAATTACCCTTTATGCAGATGATGTTCTTCTATTCCTCAGTAACCCTCTGATGTCCGTACCTCGCCTAATCCAAGTTACTAATACATTTAGCGCATTCTCAGGCTATAAAATTAATTTTTCAAAATCGGAGGCTATGCCAATGGGTGGCCTTGCTATGATACCCCACTTAGTGGACGGATCCCCTTTTCCCTTTCGCTGGTCCCTGGAGGGCTTCTTATATTTAGGCATTTTTATTACTCCAGTATTTGGTCAGTTGTATAAGGCTAATTTTGTGCATTTACTGGAAAGGATAAGGCAGGACCTCCAGCGATGGGGAGACCTTCCAATTTCCTGGCTGGGTAGAATAGCACTAATTAAAATGAATGTCCTGCCCCGTCTCCTATACCCTATGAGAATGCTTCTGGTGATGCTGCCGAGGCTGGCACTACGTAAATTATATGGCTGGCTGGGTTCCTTTATCTGGAATCATAGATGGCCCCTCATTAAGCTGAAGAAGCTACAGCTTCCACAGACAAGGGAAGGATTGGACTTCCCAGATTTTAGGAAATATCAGTTAAGTTCCCTATTAAGTTACATAGCTGATTGGGTCTTGTCTGATCCACAATCAATCTGGTTGGACATCGAGGCCTCTCAAGTAAAATACCCACTTATTAGCCTTTTATTTTCAGACAAGAGGAAAATCATTACAGATCACTGTAAAAACCCTATAATACTAAACACAATTAAGGCTTGGAATATAATGTGGCAAAATGAGGGGAATTCACATAAAACATCCCCCTATGCACCGATAGTGGGAGCATGGGGATTCCAACTGGCGTTTACAGATGCCACTTTTAAACTCTGGAGATCCAGGGGTATCTCATGTCTAGGGGACCTATTTAGGGATGGGGTCCTAATGTCTTTTGAACAACTGCATCAGAAATTCGGATTAGCTAATGGAGACCTCTTTCGATACTTCCAAATTCGAGACTATATACAGAAGAAGACTACGTTATTAGATAGTCTTTATAAATCAGATAGAGAATGTAATGTCCTACGACCAGTGGGGGTATCCTCTGTCAGTACTATTTATCATTTACTACATGATGAAGTATCGGGAGATATGGACAAGCTGCTTAAAACATGGGATCAGGATTTGGGACTAGAAATCTCTATAGAAACGTGGAATGATATTTGGGAAAATGCTAGAAGAATTACTATCTGTAACAGAACCCAGGCTATCCAGCTGAAGATACTTCATCGGGCCCATATAGCACCGGTTCGATTGGCAAAATTTAAGGCAGGAACATCTCCAATGTGTCCCAAATGCAAAATAGAGGTGGGCACTCTTGTGCATTGCCTATGGACCTGTCATAAGATCCGTAGATACTGGACTAAAGTAGCAAGTACCCTGACAGAAATTTTAGGAACGGAAATTAAAGTGGACCCTGTATCTCTCCTTTTGGGCTTTTCGAACTTTCCCTCCCTGGACATGTACGGGAAGAGACTATTTTCTATTCTCTCTTTCTGTGCAAGGAAAAATATTTTGGTAAACTGAGTGGCTGAGGGCCCCCCTGGACTTTCAAATTGGCACAGATTAATTATGGAATGTATTCCCCTTGACTTCCTTACAAATATGGTGCACCGAAAGACCGAATTATTTTATAAAATATGGCAGCCCTTCTTGAATTACATAAATACAGATATTTCGGCTATCCTAACAAGGGCTTTTATTTAATTGAGATTACAAACCTGGCTGGTCCGGGGCCCCTTAGGAGAGGAATCCCACACGAATACGGGTTTTATTACATCTGATATTAACACATTCCGAGCATGTAAGAGATTTAAATATACACTCTGGTTAGTTGTAGGTTAGATTAGTAGACAGTTGAGTTTTGTTTTTTTTTCCTTTTTCAGTATTTTTTTCTTTTGTTAAATTTTGGCTATTGTATATTTGATTTAATTGTATATCAATATTTGTATATGAGAGTTTTGTTTATTTTTGTAAACTTGTAAAAATGTTAAATTTCGAATAAAAATATCTATATAAAAAAAAAGTCCATGCCTCTATTCTTCTACCAAGGTGCATAACCTCACAGTTTCCTGTGTTGTACTCCATTTTCCACTTCTTTGCCCACTCTCCTAACCTATCCAAATTCTTCTGCAGCCTCCCGCCTCAATGCTACCTGTTCCCTCTACTTATCTTTGTATCATCTGCAAACCTAGTCAGAATTCCCTCAGTTCCTTCATCTAGATCGTTAATGTATAAAGTGAAAAATTGTGGCCCCAATGCTGAGTCTTGCAGAACACAACTTGTTACTGGCTGCCATCCTGAGAAGGACCCTTTTATCCCTACTCTCTGCTTTCTGCCAGACAGCCAAGATTCTATCCATGCTAGCACCTTGCCTCTAACACAGAGGGTCCTCATCTTACTCAGCAACTCCTGTGTAGCCCTTTGTCAAAGGCCTTTTTGAAATCCAGGTAGATACCATCCATTGGCTCTCCTTGGTCTAATCTGTTCATTATTTCCTCAAAGAAGTCTAGCAATTTTGTCAGGCATGACCTTCCCTTGATGAAACCATGCTGACTTTGCCCTATTTTACCATACAATTCCAAGTATTCAGAAATCTCATCCTTCGCAATTGATTCAAGGACCTTACCCACAACTGAGGTTAGGCTAATCAGTGTGCAATTTTCCATCTTTTGCCTTACTCCCTTTTTAAACAGGGATGTCACATTAGTGATTTTCCAGTCCTCTGACCCATCCTGATTCTAGCAATTCCTGAAAGATCACCACTAATGCCTCTACTATCTCTTCAGCTATCTCCCTTAGAACTCTAGGGTGTAGTCCATCTGGTCCAGGTTATTTATCCACCTTCAGGTCATTCAATTTTTCCAGCACCTTCTCCTTGGTGATGGCCACCATACTCAGTTCTGCCCCTTACTCTCTTAAATTTTGGGGATATTACTTGTGTCTGCCACTGTGAAGACTGGCACAAAGGAATTATTCAATTCCTCAGCCATTTCCTGTTCCCCATTACTATCTCTCCAATTTCATTTTCCAGTGGCCCAATGTCCACTCTGACTTTTCTTTTGCCCTTTATATATCTAAAGAAACTCTTTCCATCTTCTTTTATATTACTGACTAGCTTACCCTTATATTTAATCTTCTCCCTCCTTTTTTTCTTTTTTGTTGCCCTCTGTTGGTCTTTGTAAGCTTCCCAATCCTCTAGCTTCTCACTGTCCTTCACTACATTATATGCTTTCTCTTTTGTTTTCATGCTCCCCCTGACTTCCCTAGTCAGCCATGGTTCCCTCATCCTCCCTGTACCATGCTTCTTTTTCCTTGGGGTGAATCTCTGCTGTGTTTCCTGGATTACTCCCAGAAACTCCTGCCATTTCTGTTCTGCTGTCTTTCCTCTAGGCTCCTCTCCCAGTCAATTCTACCCAGCACCCCACTCACACTTCTATAGATGCCTTTATTCAGCTGTAATACAATTACCTCTGATTCTATCTTCTCCCTCTCAAATTGCAGTGTAAATTCACTCATATTATGATCACTGCTTCCTAAGTTCTATAGAAGAGACACTGGACCCTAAACATTAACTCTGCTTTCTCTCCACGGATGCTGCCAGACCTACTGAGTTTTCCCAGCAGTTTCTGTTTTTGGTTTTGTTACTGACCCTCTGTATGAGGCAGTACTACAGTCAGGAACTGTTCATGTGTAAATGAAGGGTGACTTAGCAATGGATACTGGCCTCTGTGGAGTTATTTGAAGGAACACTTCCTGACTAATCTTGAGTGAACCAAAACTACACTCACAACCACTTCAAGATAATCAGTCAAACTTGTAACATGGCTGATTCGTGCTAGCTAGGGAGTTGTTCGCTGAAAATAAAAGGAATATGTCCGAGCCTTACCGTATTTTTAAATTACCTGGGAGTTTGGTGAACCTATGAAAATCCTAATTGCTTTCTTCATGATTATCTGTGCCAGTCAGAGTTGACTCCTTAACCAATATGGACCCTTTGCTCCTGTGGTTTACGTTGTGGTGATTGCAGTTGTCCTGATGAATGTAAATTGTTTCTCTCTTCGACAGTAAAAGTGAGAGAGTGTGCCAACACCTTTAAGAAAGAAGAGGGTTATATTAAAAGTGAAACTCTCCAGTATCCATGGAGACGGGGGAATATTATTTAAATCTCAGTAAAACTCACAAGCTGAACTATATAACATGGCTGCAAGGGCACAGTGATAATGATTGGAACCATCAGCTAAATGTAAGAATCAACTGTCAACAGTTTTAGTTACACTTTAAATAATTCCCAAAAATATTTTACCTAATTAACGTGCATTAATTAAGATCACAGCTCCAAATGCTGAGCTCCTGAAATAAAGTATAAAGGAAAGTAGTGAAGCCCAGGGGAACAGTAATTAAGCTTCCTCTGCTACATTTGCTCACATTTTTCCCTAGGTAATAATGGTTAAGGGTTGACTGAATTCTGTAGGTATGGTTGAATGTGTCCAGAACAGAATCAGAACACAAGAAGTGGGGAAGAGATGGGGCATTTATTTGACCTGATCAGTGCCGCAAAATGAGAACCTCACAAAATGACCACCTCTTTCACAGAGGAATATGATGGAGATTAAGATTTCCTTTCATTACTGTTGCACCTTTCACTACCTCAGAACATCCCAAAACAGCCAATAAACTGCTGTTGGACACTTGTTATTGTAGGAAACATGATAAGCAATTTGCACACAGGCATCTACAGATAACAAAGAAGTAATGAATCACTCATCTGATTTTGTGATGATGGTTGAAGGATAAATATTGAACAGGATACCTAGAATGACTATACAATTCAAATATCAGATCTTTTATGTCTGTCAGAATGGGCCAAGGTGGCCTTGGTTTAGCATCTCATTAAAATAACACTTTAACGCATCAGTCCCTCACTGCTGCTGCAAGTAAAGCAGGCTCAAGCCTCTGAGTTCACTGTAGCCTTACTGCGAAGCCTCTTCCAAGGATGCCCACCTTGAAGGGGTTCTCAGAAATGTCGACTCTCCTGCTTCTCAGATGCTGCCTGACATGCTGTGCTTTGGCAACACCACATTTTTTGCCTCTGAACTAAGAGTTGAACTTACAACTTTCTGATGTTGATGGAGGTGTGCTACCCACTATGACATGGTTAAAAGAGGAAAAAGTATATTAAAGATTAATTTCTATTTGAACCATACATGCCCAGCACTCAGGAATCCTGGATATGTTTACTGAAGCTTTTGAGGGTTTTGTGCCTGAGTGTAGGATTTTTCTGCCTCTTGGCTGTTCTTGTTAATGTGTTCTGAGCATCAGTGTACAATTAACATCCACAGCCTCTTTGTCCTAGATTGTTGCCTTCTGTATAAAGGAGGAGTCTCACTACTAATGACCTCCTCAGAGCCCATTGGGTGCAGACATTCCAGGCATTTGGTGTAGTTTCCTGTGGTGGGCACACTTACCACATTCATCCCAGCTTCAACAGGAACACACACACCAATCTGTAAATATGAGGTGGCTTGGAGATTATAGCATGCCATAACCTTCGTAAATATCTGAAGTTGGTTAGCTCTCTCTATGCATCCAATAATGTTAGAAGCATTCAACTGTAACTTTGGAGGTTATGACATGCCTCACTAAAAACTAATGATTGTGCAAATGGCCACATCCAGGATGGTTACACCGCAGAACGACTCCATTCGGCCTGCTGTGTCCATGCAAGGTCTCTGCAAGAGGAGCTCTGCTACTTCCTTTCCCCCATCTTTCCCTTGTAGATACTTTCTGATTCAACTTGTTCAGAGGTGTCTGTGCAACTTGATTCCAGGCATTTTGACTCAGAGGTAGGGACACCACCACTGCACAACAAGATCCCTGGCTGTTCCTCCCTTGTAGACTTGCAATTTCTTTCTCTTCAGCTACATGTCAAATTCCCCTCTGGAAACCAGGTTTGAATCAGCGTGTACCGCACTCTCAGGCAGTACTTTCCAGGACTTAGGAGAAAGTGAGGACTGCAGAGGCTGGAGATCAGAGTTGAAAAGTGTGGCACTGGAAAAGCACAGCAGATCAGGCAGCATCCAAGGAGCAGAAGAGTCGACATTTCAGGTATAAGCCCTTCATCAGGAATGTGGGAATGGGGAGAAGGGGGCTGAGAGATAAATGGGAGGGGTGTGAGGCTAGAGGGAAGGTAGCTTGGAAGGTGATAGGTAGATGAAAGTGGGGGGATGGTGATAGTGATTGGTCAGAGCGGAGGGTGGAGCGGAAGATGGATGGGTAGGGCAGGGCAAGAGGGTGGTGCTGAGTTCGAGGGTTGGATCTGGGATGAGGTGGGTGAGGGGGGAATCAGGAAACTGGTGAAATCGATATGAATGCTTTGTGGTTGGAGGGTCCCAAGGCGGAAAATGAGGGGATCTTTCTCTAGGCGTCGGGTGGCTAGGATTTGCTGACTGCTGGGCTGCGCCCACTACAAGATTCACTCGCGACCTTGGTAATGTCCTTGTGTCTCTGCTGATTCTTTAGTCACTCACCAGAGATGAATGTATTCAGATCCCTAACCCGACTGCCAATAAAAACAGTTTATTCCCATGCACTTTGTCCAGACCCTTCATGATATTGAACATCTCGACCAAACCTCCTCTCACCAATCTCTGCCCACAGGAGAACAAGTCTAATCTCTAATCCATAACCATGTCACTGAAGTCTCTCAGACCTTGAACTGTTCTCATCAGTCTTCTTTCTGCCCTCTGGAGTGTTTTAAGAGTGTTCCAAGGTTCAGTGTAAGCTACTTTCTTTCATGCTCTGTTTAGAAAGTTAGAGACCCATACACAATTTTAATCGCTTTCTTAAGCAGCACTAACCCTCAACGATTTGAGCACATTTACTCCAGGGTCCCTTCGCTGTTGAATTTGCTTTAGAATTGCACTCTTATTGTACTCTAACTAATAACCCCAGTCTGCAACCAGGAACCCTGCAAGGCTTCAGTAATTTACACCTAGCAGGAGCCTACCGGGACCTATCACAGAGATCCCGGGGTCTGTTACAGAGATCCCAGGGTCTGTTACAGTGATTCCGGGGTCTGTTACAGAGATCCCGGGGTCTGTTACAGTGATCCCAGGGTCTGTTACAGAGATCCCGGGGTCTGTTACAGTGATCCCAGGGTCTGTTACAGAGATCCCAGGGTCTGTTACAGAGATCCCGGGGTCTGTTACAGTGATCCCAGGGTCTGTTACAGTGATCCCGGGGTCTGTTACAGTGATCCTGGGGTCTGTTACAGTGATCCCGGGGTCTGTTACAGTGATCCCGGGGTCTGTTACAGTGATCCCGGGGTCTGTTACAGAGATCCCGGGGTCTGTTACAGTGATCCCGAGGTCTGTTACAGAGATCCCAGATCCTGTTACAGAGTCCCCGGGGCCTTGTTACAGAGATTCCGGCCAATGGCAAGCAGTGTCTGGAGGAGCAGTGGAGGAGGAACAAGATGAAGGGAGAAAGATGAACTCTATGGCAATAAAATCTTGCACTATATTCTGTGTTTCAAGATGGCGCCAGAGTGTGGCGGCACTTTGAGTTTACAAACAAGAAACACTTTCCACTGCATTTTTATATACATGTTACAATAAACCTACATCGAGACCATGTAACTGTGTACACTTCATCGACAATGGCTAACCTCAGAAATGCTGTCATTTCTATCCTTCAGGCAAGTGTGATAACTAATCAGCAATTATAGTCCCAGGGATTTTTAAAAATTTGTTTGTGGAACATGGCCCATTGCTAACCATACCCATTCCTTATTGTCCTTGAGGAGGTGATGGCGAGCTTTTTTCTTGAACCCTTTTGACTGTGTAATGTTGGTGCTGTCGGGGAGGGGGCAGTTCCAGGAGCTTGAGCTGGTGTTAGTTCTAGGTCAGGATGGGATCTGGCTTTCAGGATAACATGTGCCCACATATCTGCTGATTTTATCCTGACAGATGACGAAGATGACAATGTTAGGTGATGAAGGAGCAGCACTCCAAGAACTTGGGATTTAAAATAAACCAGTTGGACTATAACCTGGTATCGTGTGACTTCTGACTTATTCCATTTTTTTGATGGCACATGGGTGAGGACTAGCTCAAGTCATTGAGGCAGTGTGGAAAATAATAAATGTGTGAACAATTTCTGATGAAGGACTTGGAGGCCTTATCCCTGGGCATATAGAAAAGAGCCTGAGAAACATGCATTCATGTTGATAACAGTAAACTTTACACTTACCAAGACGGTATTTAATTCAAGCCCAGAAATTGCCTCCGATGTCACCGGTTGAGCAATTAAAGTAATTAAGGTTACCTCTGTGATGGTAAGTCAAGATTTCATTTGAGTGTTTGTTCTGAATTAATTATGTCCACAACAACAGTGTGTCCATGTTGAGTAGCTTAAGCCTGTTAAAATTGAAAGGAAAGTTACAAGGAAACACAATGATCAGGTGCTCAAATCCCATGTTAAGTAACAAAGTGAATTAGTGAACTGATTGCTCAGGTTCTGATGCTTTACTTTTTATCTCTCAGTCTCACTAACTGGGAATATTTCAAACGCTCAAAACAAAACTCAGTAACAGAATCATATTTGCTCTGCGATAGCTGTAAAGATTTAGGAGGTGGCTATAGATTTAATTGTACCATCAATCTGGAAAATCCCCAAGCTCTACTGTCAAGTGTAATGTTCAGTGCGAAATGTCAACTTGCCTTACTGGGCAGTGCACTCAGTCTGAGTCTACTGAAATTGAGCAGGTATCCGTTCTCCTGTTGTTGCACTGAGTGAAGGCGCCGTTGTCAGAGGAGCTGCCTTTTGGATGAGATGTTAGTCCCTGTCTGGGAGTTAGAAGCCCTTTGACACAATACAAATCAAAATAGGGTTTTCCTTGCCAACATGCTTTCTTCAGCCAATACCAGCACAACCACATTGTCGGTCACAGAAGGTTGTGGCTACTCCACCATTGAACAGATTTAAATTCTCCAGTCTCTCAGAGAATCAAGAAGTGGAGAGAGTAGGCAGGAAAGTGGAATAGGATGATGAGATCAGCCATGATAGAGAGGGTGTGATGGGTTGAATAGCCTCCTCTTGTCCCTATTTCTCATGTCTTTATTAAGTTTAAATTAAATAAATATGAGGGGCTGCATTTTGGAAAGGCAAGTCAGGGCAGGACTTGTACATTTAATGGTAAGGTCCTGGGGAGTGTTGATGAACAGAGAGACTTTGGAGTGCAGGTCCATAGCTCCTTGAAAGTGGAGTCGCAGATAGATAGGATAGTGAAGAAGGCGTTTGGTATGCTTTCCTTTATTGGTCAGAACATTGAGTATAGGAGCTGGGAGGTCATGTTGCGGCTGTACAGGACATTAGTTAGGTCACTTTTGGAATGCTGTTCTGGTCTCTCTCCTATAAGAAGGATGTTGTGAAACTTGAAAGGGTTCAAAACGATTTACAAAGATGGTGCCAGGGTTGGAGGGATTGAACTGTAGGGAGACACTGAACAGGCTGGGGGTTTTCCCTGGAACATCAGAGGCTGAGGGGTGACCTTATAGAGGTTTATAAAATTATGAGGGGCATGGATAGAGTAAATGGACAAGTCATTTCCCCAGGGTGAGGGAGTCCAGAACTAGAGGGCATAGGTTTAGGGTGAGAGGGGAAAGATATAAAAGAAACCTAAGGGGCAACATATATGAACAGGAAGGGTTTAGAGGGATATGGACCGAATGCTGGCAAATGGGACTATATTTATGTAGGATATCTGGTCAGCATGGACAGGTTGGACTGAATAGTTTGTTTTCATGCTGTACATCTCTATGACTACGCTCCTAACTGCACCCCACTCTCATTTCCTGTTTGCTTGACATAACTGAGCAGAACTGAGCAGCACGGTGGCACAGTGGTTAGCACTGCTACCTCACAGCGCCAGAGATCCGGGTACAATTCCCGCCTCAGGCGACTGACTGTGTGGGGTTTGCATGTTCTCCCCGTGTCTGCGTGGGTTTCCTCCGGGTGCTCCGGTTTCCTCCCACAGTCCAAAGATGTGCAGGTCAGGTGAATTGGCCATACTAAATTGCCCATAGTGTTAGGTAAGGGGTAGATGTAGATGTAGGGGTATGGGTGGGTTACACTTCGGCGGGGCGGTGTGGACTTGTTGGGCCGAAGGGCCTGTTTCCACACTGTAAGTAATCTAATCTAAACTCGGACTTGGGTTTACAAACAGAACACCAGTCATCAAATGTACAAACCGCTGTTGGAACCTAGCTCCTGAGATGGGACCACTACTGGACAGTATTTAATGTACAAAATATTGAACGATATCAGGTCTCAGAATCACAGTAAACCTCATTACAGCCGGCAAAGCCTGTTGTTTGCTGCAAGTCATTCGCATGTGACTGTGTTTTTGTTTGAAAACGTATTAGTGCCAGGATCACCTTTGAGATAAACACCTTTGCATCCTGAGTAAACAGTAACTGCTGGCTAACACAGCATCAGTAGGTACAGACTTAATATCCGCCCACTTTTACCAACGCCCACTGAAGACAGAAGAATTGTTAATCGGAAATCAGTGCCACACTCCATTACCCAGCTTCCTATGTACACAAACACTGTCATTCAGTTCCCTGTCACTGAGGCCCACTGCATCAATAGGAGAATTTTCTTCATTTACCCTTGTTTGTCCAATGCTGACTACACAAGGTCATCCACTGATTAAAAAATATTACATTGGTTTTCTGGGTAAAACACATTTATCCAAAATAAACATTTACAAACTCAAATGACCAAACCTCCATATGTTCTTCTGTTTGTGGGCAGCAAAGTTTTATAGGGCAAGTTTTAAATAAAACATGTTTTACAGTAGTTATTAATCTCAACAAGGCTTGATAACATATTGTACAAGACCAGCACGTGAGTGCAAATGGACTATTGTAACATCTCCATGACAACAAAACCAAGATGTTTCAGATTTACAATAGCGCCTAAGGCTCCAAAATGATTTACGTCCAATGAAGTATTTTGATCAAATTGCAGTCACATGTTACAATATTGGCAATGGCAGCCAATTTATACCAGGAAGCTCCTTCACACAGCAATGCTTGTGGAAAGCAAATCTGAGCAGGACTTATACACTAGATGGTAAGGTCCTCAGGAATGTTGCTGAACAAAGAGACCTTGGAGTGGAGGTTCATAGCTCCTTGAAAGTGGAGTTGCAGGTAGATAGGACAGTGAAGAAGGTGTTTGGTATGCTTTCCTTTATTGGTCAGAGTATTGAGTACAGGTGTTCGGAGGTCATGTTGCAGCTGTACAGGACATTCATTAAGCCACTGTTGGAATATTGCATAAAATTCTGGTCTCCTTCCTATTGGAAAGATGTTGTGAAACTTGAAAGGGTTCAGAAAAGATTTACAAGGATGTTGCCAGGGTTGGAGGATTTGAGCTCCAGGGAAAGGCTGAACAGGCTGGGGCTATTTTCCCTGGAGGGTCGGAGGCTGAGGGGTGACCTTATAGAAGTCTATAAAGTCATGAGGGGTATGGATAGAATAAATAGACAAAGTCTCTTCCCTGGGGTGGGGGAGTGCCAAACTTGAGGGCATAGATTTAGGGTGAGAGGGAAAGATATAAAAGAGACTTAAAGGACAACTTTTTCACTCAGACGGGATGGAAGAAGCAGCCAGAGGAAGTGGTGGAGGCTGGTACAATTGCAACATTTAAAAGGCATCTGGATGGATATATGAATAGGAAGGGTTTGGAGGGATATGGGCCGGGTGCTGGCAGGTGGGACTAGATTGGGTTGGGATATCTGGTCGACATGGACAGGTTAGACCAAAGGGTCTGTTTCTATGTTGTCCATCTCTCTGACTCTATGACTCAATGTGGCTTTAACAAAATAGATGCAATTTAGTGATGTCAATTGAAGAATAAATATTTACCAGGCCCCACTCTTCTTCAAAGTGACATTGCAGGATCTTTTGCCTCCTTTTCAGTTTAATAACACATCTGAAAAATAGCACATCCACACAGTGCGGCTCTGTCTCCGCCCTGCACTGGGATCATTGACCTCAATTTCCTGCTTCAGCATCCACATTAGACTTGCATCCAAGTCCACAGCTACTCTTGCACACTCCAAGAATCCAGCTGGGAGCAGCTGATGGTGGTCTAGGAGCTAAACATTCAGCCCACACAGTCTCGGTTAGTGTGTTATTCAGGGGAAACAAAGCATTCAGAGGGCTCAAACCATAGCAAGATGGTCAGAATATTTAGAAATGGCAAGTCAAACTCAAATTTTGCCTCAAGCTTAACATTCAAAGTACAGACACAGAGAAAAAATTACAAAAGAGAAAAGGGTCAGAAATTTATAGCCAGCGGCAAGTGGAAATTGGATGCAATCAAATGGGAGAAGAATGGGCTGATGGGCAGAGGGAGGGTGTGATGGTAGGTGCAATGAAGTGTGTGAGGGTGGGTATTGAAATAACTCCACTGAGGCCGGTATCCTGTCACCAAGTCACGTTTATTTTGGAAGGTCCTTGTCATTGATCCAGTTCCCACAGAGCCAGCTCTCAGAGTGAACAGGATGTCTGACCCGCCTGTTTATCTCTGTCAGCCAGGGCTCCCTGATTGGACTATATTAACAGCCCCAATCAGGGGACGCATGTCCTAGGAGGTCCACTTGGCTGACCTTGTTACAATCACTGCAGGAACGAGGGTGAGTGTGAAGATGGGTTTGTGAGAGTATGCGTGAGGGTGGGGATGTGAGGGTGTGTGGGTGTGTGTGGGAGGTTATGAGGGTATGTGTGAGGGAGGGAATGACGGTGTGTGTGAGGGCAGGTATGAGGGTGGGTGTGAGGGTGCGCCCATCACAGTATGAATTCTATTGTTATGAGCACTATATAAAATTAGATTCCCTACAATGTGGAAACAGGCCACACTACCCCTCCAAAGAGTAACCCACCCAGACCCATTCCCCTACTTTTACCCCTGACTAATGTACCTAACCTACACATCTTTGAACACTATGGGCAATTTAGCATCGCCAATTTACCTGACCTGCACATCTTTAGATTGTGGGAGGAAACCGGAGCACCCAGAGGAAACCCATGCAGACACAGGGAGAATGTGCAAACTCCACACAGACAGTCACCCGAGGTTGGAATCGAACCCAGGTCCCTGGTGCTGTGAGGCAGCAGTGCTAACCTTTCAGTACAGTCAGTACAATCTTCCCTCTCTAATGTAGGGTCATCCATTCATGAACCCAGTACCTATCAATCCCCAGTAAAGGATACAGCATGAATGCCATAACACAAACTGGAGCAGACGTTTATTTTCCAGATGTTCTATTTCTTCATTAAACTGTCAGTGTTTCAAGGGGCCACTTTTAAATGGTCTGAAATTATGACATCAGCAGCATCTTATAATTAATACTTTCTTCAACTCTTGCAATACTCAGCAGCAGAATATAATGACTCCCGTGTCCAGCCCCATCCTTTCCTCCCCTCCCCACTGTCTGGAAGATCTCCCCCCCACCTCCTCCCCTGCCCTTGCTGCCAAGCTGCTGCCTTGCCTGTTGAGGACAATCTCACTGTGATGAGTTCCTGACAATATCACTCAGACACGTCATGTCTAGACACTCGTTACAGTCCAGTTATTAGGGCTTGTTGCCTGTGGTGGACACATTTACCACAGTAATGCCAGCTACAACGAGAACACACACCAGTCTGTACATCTGAGGCTGGTAGGACAAGTATAATCCTCGTGGTGAGAGAGCTCATTGATACTCATGCAGAGTTGGAGTGGATGACTTGTTTTGCAAAGTTTTTGTCTCAATATTTTCTGCAACGGTCTTCCATTCAATTGTCAAAGTTACAAAGACCGTTTTCTAAATGGAATGGCATCGGATTTTGTCAAGAGAGGGAAGGAAACATCACTCCATTCAGTTTTTTCCAAGCTTTTTAAAGATGACATCGTTAGGCTTCTGGGTGTCATTACGATCAGATGCATCTCAATAAAAGGTCATGCTCTCTTTCAGCTTCAAGATAGCAAGATAGTCACTCTTTCATGTGACAAATGAAAAGTATTATGTACCATGCTAACAAAATCTTCCAATTATGCAAAAATGAGTTTGCACACTCCCTTGCCATATTAGATGATTGTCACCAGCCTTTGAGTTTTTTGAATTATCGTCATGTTCAGGGTGTGCGAGTCACTGGGAAGGCTGGCATTGATTTCCCTGCGATAGTGAGGATGGACTTTCTGCATCAACTGCAGGTGGTACTTTGACAGGGTTTGTTAAAGTGTTTTTAGAGGGGCAGTACATTACTGTGGGAATGGAGTCACATGTAGGCCAAATGGAGTAAAGGTGACAAGTTTCACTCCTTAGAATCCCCATTGTGTGGAAGCAGGCCGTTTGGCCCATCGCGTCCACATTAGCCCTCCAAAGAGCACCCCACCCAGACCTGCATCCCCTACCCAACCCCAGTAACCCTCCATTTCCCATGGCTAATCCACCTAACATACACTGCTTTGGACTAAGGGAGGAAACAAGAGCAACCCCACACAGCCACAACGGGAGAACGTGCAAATTCTACACAGTCGGCCGATGCTAGAATTGAACCTGGTCCCTGGCACTGTGGGCCAGCAGTGCTAACCACTGAGCTACCATGCCACCCTGTGAATTTGTGTGAAATATTTGCTTGTTTTTAACCCTGCACAGTCACTTTTACGGACACCCACCTCTCAAAATGCTAAACTCAAATTCTGCAACAGCATAGTGAGGGCTGAAGTCATGTTGGATTATTACTCAAGGTTTTACTGCATTAGAAATCTACTAAGACCAGTCCTATGCTCATGCACAGTGTATCTTTGGTGACTATTCCTCAAGTGCATAATTTACATGTCAATAATCCTTCAGCTAATATCTGATCTGCCCTGTAGGAGCAGAGATGGGTATTTATAGGGTGTTCATGGTGACCCTGGACCATTTACTGATGATAACACCATTGGCCGATACTGCAGGTCCTTTCTTTTACTCAGGATTCGTGCCTGGGGGCCATGCATGCCCAAGCTGAGGTAGACTAAAATGCCTAATGCCCCATCCCTACCCTAGAAGGTGGCAACTCTAATGGTGTATATGACCCGATATCGTGATCCCCTCTGATCCTCTCTTTCAATGGTGCCCCACAGTGGTTGATCAAAGAGATGGGGTGTCAGAGAAACTTGCCCAATACATTAGTGATCACAAAACACGGGTCAAAATGAAATTTTCACAAACAGTTTATTAGTACGGCGATATCACGAAAGAGAAACTGAAACAGTACAGACAGTCTGCCCAGGCAGTCGAACTGAGGAAGAAGCCAGTTTTTATAATAATCCTGTACAATGAGGCTAATTAGAAATGGGGAAAATACAATGTATCTGGAATGTATCTGGAAATGGGGTAATCTAGTTACAATTATGCTAATCGGAAAACAGTTATCAGAGGAATGTCCTAATTCTCTACACAAAGCAACATCCTGACAGTATCGATGAGGCTTCCATTCCTCTTCATAGGTGGGGTGCTTCCATTGTCTTGTCCTGGGAATAGTGCTCTTGGTGGTGCCTCTCTGTCTGACCTGCCCTTTGTGTGGCTTTGGTATTGCAGGGTTGTGAAACTGCCCTTGGGTCTTTGCTCTCTCATTGTTAGTGGGAGATTGAAGTGTATTCCCTTGTCTGCGAGCGCTGTCTAGTTTCACTTGTAAGCCTGCTTGGCCCCTGCTGAGGCATTCTGGGTGTTTTGGCACAATTTGTCCAATTTTGCTTTTGTGGGCCTATTATGGGTTGGAAGGGTGGCAGATCCTTTCCCACAAGAGAAAGAGAGAGAGAGAGAGAGAGGAAGTGAGAGATTGAGAAAGCAAGGGTGCATGAAAGTGGGAGAGAGTGACAGTGAAATTTCGAGAGTAAGAGAGGGAGAGAGTGAAAGCCTGAGAGAGTGAGCATGCGTGTGTTGTGATTGTAACAAATTCAGACTGGTGGACCTCATAGAATATAAGCTCCCTGATTGGGGCAGTTAATCTGGTCCAATCAGGGAGCCCTGGCTGACATAAAAATGGTGAATGCTAGAGATACTGACCCTCTGGTGCCTCAGTCTGTATGAGGCAGTATTATAGACAAGGACTGTGCATCTGTAAATAAAGAGTGACTTAGGGATAGGATACCATCCTCTGTGGAGTTATTTCAAAGTGTGATTGACAGCATGAGAGAATGAGAATAATAGAGTGAGTGAGAAAGAGAGAGTGGTGGGGTGAGGAGGAGAGAGAGCTCTGAGACTGAGAGTGAGCCAGTTGCACACAGACACAGGATATGCTCAGTGAGCATATGTACAGAGCTCTCTCCTTCTCTCTCTCTCTCTCTATCCCTCCTTCCACTGGGCTGGGTGAGGCAAAATACACTATCCACATTTCACTTTCAGTAGTCTGTGAATTGCACAAAGGTCAGCTTGGAATTTGTCAAACTGAACTCCTCTACTTGGCCCAGATCCCCAGCTCCATCCCCAGTATCCAGGGCTCAGGGTGTAGCCTGGCTCGTTCTGGCTCTGCTCCTTAAACAAAATGGCAAAAGAGATTTTTTTCATTAACTCTGCAGCTTGGCACTCTTTAATGGTTGTTCTTATGAATTATTCGTTTTTTCAAAATGATTAATTTATTGCATTGACATTTTTCTGCTTAGCAGCTTGTTTATGTTTTCTCCACTCATTACTTGTGGAGTTTCAAATTCATGTTTAATTTTGTGCTAAACCAAATCTTAAGCAGCAGCTGCTGGGTTTCTTGCTAACGGGGAATGAGAGTCTCGAATGAATTGATTGAAAAGAATCTGATTGCTTTTTGGAAGGCTGGCAAACGGAATAATTTTTGCTCTAACAGGAATGAGAAGCAATGGACATTTTCAGCAGCTTTGGAAGCATCTGTGCAGAGAGAGAGAGAGAGAAACAGTAGTCAGTGACTCTTCATCAGAGCTGGTGCAGACTGGGGGCTTGAAGCGATAATATTGATCCTCTCTCCACCTGGCCTGCTGAATATGAGTCAATATTATTTCAGATTTTCACCACTCACAGTACTATATTGTCTTATTATACACTTCATTCTGGGTATTTGTAAGATTGGTTAGTTTAAACTTAAAATGAGCACGTATTTATCACTCAATGCAAAGAGTAATTTTTCTTCTTAATAAAGACAAAGTCGCTAGTATGTTGCTGTCCAGATATTGAACATGGATAGGGTCAAACAAATAAACAACCAAGTCGTGTGTACTTGTCTGATGAAGTGATTAAAATGAGATTGGCCAGGTGGATCTTGTTGAGTATGAGTTCCTTGTGATTGGGGTTATTTAGCTGGATCAATTAGGGAGCCCTGGCTGACAGATGCAAACAGAGAGTCCCCTCAGACTGGGGACTGGCTCTGAGCTGGCTGGTCAGACTCCATGTACTGTGCTTGTGTAAATAAAGGTGATGGGATACCGGCCTCTGTAGAGTAATTTCAGGTTGTAAAGTGTATCACTCAGAAACCCAAGAGAATGAGAATAATAGAGTGAGTGAAAAAGAGAGAGAGAGTGAGAGGGGCTGAGGAGGAGGGGGAATCCTGAAACTGGGAGTAAGCCAGACACACACACAGATAAGTAGAGGCATAGAATGCAAAAGTCCTTTTGACCACCTCCCCCCCCCACCCCCCCACCGCCCCCCCCCCCCCCCCCCCAACTGTGATTATGGTTCTGAATTCTGAGCACCCAAAATTGTAAAGGTGTGTGTTAAAGTGGCTGGTGGTAAGGAGTCCAGAAACAGACAAAGCACTGAGGATGGTGAGGTCTCCCTCTGGTTTTGCTCCACTCAATCACTCCTGAGGTAGCAGGGTCAGAATTGGGAATTCACCCTGTAAGGAAACATCACAAAACACATCCCATCATGGCTGGCTGCCTTAATACTTCAACATACTCAGGTAGCTGTAATAATAGTCTTACACAGAAATATTTGTCCAAGCATAAAATTCAACTTTTACTCGTTTTTTTATGGATAATACATTAACTATATTGAATGCAACAACCAGAATGCCAGGCGATAGCAGAATTGGATGAAACAGACTTTTATTTTAATTTTTTTCTACAATAATATTTTCTATTATTTTTGTTTAGGATTGATAAAGTAGAAGCAACACAAAGATTTACAAACTGGCTATTTTTAATCACATTTTTAAAAGGCCTGAACGATGCATAATTGAGATCAAAGAACAAGAAGGATACTTGGCAAACTACATATTACATGGACCCATTGCCACACCCAAATTAATTTGGCAGTGGCATCTATCCCAGTTCACTACTTAGTTATTAGAATTCCTGGCTGCTATATCCAACCAACCTTTGACAACAAGGGATGGTTGTGGCACATAGACTTTATCCCGTGCTGTAGATCCCAATGTCCCCATGAATTTAAGGGGAAGCTAGATAAACACATGAGCAGTAGAAAGAAAGGGAGAGATAAAGTGGGATGGTCTGATAATTGTATGGACAACGAATACACTGCATGGACCAGTTGGGCCTGATTCTGCACAATGCATCATGGAATTCTCAGCTTCCACATTCCGTATCCTGCACTTTGACCTTGAGTCATGTTTCCTTTTATCTTTCCATGCAACCAAATATTCATAATTAAATTCACGTCAAATCTGAAAGATACAAGAAAATGACTGGTGGTTATTTTGAACCTAGAGATCCTGAGGGGTCTTGAATGCTGAAAGGATTTGTTTTTCCCTTGTGGGAGACATTGGACCTCAGGGACACATGGTGAAAGTAAGATGTCGCTGAAAATGTGTTGCTGGAAAAGCGCAGCAGGTCAGGCAGCATCCAAGGAACAGGAGAATCGACGTTTCGGGCATCAGCCCTTCTTCAGGAATGAGGAAAGTGTGTCCAGCAGGCTAAGATAAAAGGTAGGGAGGAGGGTCTCGGGGGAGGGGCGTTGGGAATGCGATAGGTGGAGGGAGGTCAAGGTGAGGGTGATAGGCCGGAGTGGGGTGGGGGCGGAGAGGTCAGGAAGAAGATTGCAGGTTAGGAAGGCGGTGCTCAGCACTCGAACTCAGCACCGCCTTCCTAACCTGCAATCTTCTTCCTGACCTCTCCGCCCCCACCCCCACTCCGGCCTATCACCCTCACCTTGACCTCCCTCCACCTATCGCATTCCCAACGCCCCTCCCCCAAGTCCCTCCTCCCTACCTTTTATCTTAGCCTGCTTGGCACACTTTCCTCATTCCTGAGGAAGGGCTGATGCCCGAAACGTCGATTCTCCTGCTCCTTGGATGCTGCCTGACCTGCTGCGCTTTTCCAGCAACACATTTTCAGCTCTGATCTCCAGCGTCTGCAGTCCTCACTTTCTCCTCGAAAGTAAGATGTCACCAATTTAAAATAAAGTTGAGGAGGAGGTTAGTTTTGTCTGTGGGTCATGGGTCTGTAGATTTCTCTTCACCAGAGAATCATGGGGGAAGGTGGGGGGGGGTCATTGAATGCCTTTACGGTAGAGGTAGGCAGATTCTTGAGGATTAAGGGCATTACAGGTAATTGAGGATATGCAGAAATGTAAAATTGAGTTGATAATCAGGTCAGGCATAATCCAGTTGAAAGACAGAGCAGGGTCAAGGGGTTGAATGGCCTTCTCCTGCTCCCAAGCCATCCATCCATATGGTTGTATTCCATAGGAACCAATTACCAACAAGGACCACTCATCCATTCGGCCAGTTAAAGCGTTACCCTAGAAAGGTAACGGTTCTCCAACACATTGATTTACAACACGATGTCAGCAACGGTCCCCATCGATGGCAATATGACAGAATGCTCTGAGGTCAATACAGGGGTCAAGCAGAGATGTGTCATTGCCCACATTCTTTTCTCCATCCTCATCATCATCGCTCTTTACCTGGTCAAGAACAAGCATCTCAGTGAGGTGGACTTTATCTACAGGAGGATCAGAAAGCATTTCAACCTCAACCAGCTGAAATCCAAGAAAAAACCACCATTGGCCTGACTTTGTAGAATTTCAGCGTGTAGATGGCAGTGTTATTCCTGCTCTCTCAGGAGAGAATCTTTGAGCCTCGCTTAATGCCTTGTGGAAGTATACTAAAGAACTGCTCTCAACTGCAACTTCGGGATGATTCAAATCCCTTACAAGCAAGTTACAGTCCATCCCTCCATTAAGATCAACAGAGATATTCTCTCAGACGTGGAACATTTTCCTCTATCTGGGAAGCTACTCTTATCTAAGGCCAGCATCAATGCAGAGATCCAACATCGCATCTAACCTGCAAGTATCACCTTCAGATGCCCAAGGATGAGAGGTTTCAATGGCTGACATCAATGCTGATACCAAGGTTCTTGTGTATAAGGTAGTCATCTTTCCCACTCTTCTATATGGTTCCAAAACCTGGACTACATATAGGTGACATTTACGAAGTACCATCAATGCTGTTTGAGATGGTTTCTCTGCATCAGCTGGGATGACAGGTTTACTAATACCAGTATCCTTAAAGCAGCTAGAAGCACCAACATTGAGGCCATGATCCCCTGAAACTGCTGGGTTGGCCATGTGCCTAGAATTCCTGCGTTCCGACTACCAAAACAAATCTTCTTTGGCTGTCTCAAGGAAGGCACTCGAACGAGAGAGGTCAAAGGAAGTGGTTAGCACTGCAGCCTCATAGCGCCAGGAACCCAAGTTCGATCACCGCCTCAGGCGACTGTCTGTGTGGAGTTTGCACATTCTCCCCGTGTCTGCGTGGGTTTCCTCCCACAATCCAAAGATGTGCAGGTCAGGTGAATTGGCCATGATAAATTGCCCATAGTGTTAGGTGCATTAGTCAGGGGTGAATATAGGGTAGGGGAATGGATCTGGGTGAGTTACTCTTTGGAGTAACTCAGCGTGGACTTGTTAGACTGAACGGCCTGTTTCCAGACTGTAGGGAATCAAATCTAATCACTTCCTGAAGGCTTCCCTCAAGAAGAACATCATTGATGTCAATGGATAGGAGACTCTTGTTCAAAAGAAACTCTGGAGGAAGCCTCTGTTTGAAGGAACACAATACTTTCTGAGCATTCATCGGCAAGAGGAAGTATTGAAAGGGAACTGGAGAAAATAATGCCAGAGATTTTGATATGAAGGACCAAATGCACTTCCTGGAAACACCTGCAATTGAAGATGTGGTTCTAGGATTGGGCTTCGTCAGACACACAGAAACCCATCTCCGGTGCTATGGAATTTTCTCAGTGAACAATCATACTTGGTAGTGAGTGATTGCTGATGAGTTCAACAGAAACCATTGGAATTGCTCGATCTAACTTTCAGGTTTTCAATTTTTTTCATCACAGAAAGAAGAATCTTCAAGCAAGTAACAGGCCTACATTGAAAATAGAAAACTCTGACTTTTATCTTGACAGTTTTATTTAATCGTGTGTACTTTTACCTTTGTATCCATTATTTCCTTCCAACAACTGTATAGTTTATTCCTTTACTTACTAATTTGCAAAATTAGTTGTGCAATAAGCTATCTGTTTCTTACGGAAAACAAAAGTATTGCTCCTGTCAAAGTTTAGGTTTGGAATATTCAGCAACCTCTTCGTTGGCAAAACGGCCTATACAGTATAAATTTGCAGGTTACTGACTATTCTGTGGGCACACTTGCTACTCATGGCGATAGTGCCTTTAACAGAGAAAAACAACTCAAGATGTCAAGTTGGAGTACTGCCAAATAATAAGTGATGCTAGATCAGAAACAGCCTATTAGGATAGACTGAGAGGGAGGTACACAAAGGAGAGCCGCCTATGGGAATGAACTCCAGAGTGTATGTTTCAGCAGTTAAAGGCAACACCTTCAATGGTGAGCTGAAGGGAATGGGGTTTGGACAATAGGTCACAATTGGAGGAACAAAGCGTGCCCAAAGATGGCTGTGGAAATAGATTGTAGCAGCAAACTCTGGATGAGTATATCAACTCAGTTGGCACCTGCGTCACTTGCTTTTGTCAAGAATGGTCAAGTTCTCCCTGAGAATGCAATACAAACAGACTGGAAGCAGAACTCAAAATGCACATGTTGTCATATTTAATCCACTTTATATCACATAAAGTAACAATCTGTCAAAATGCTTTTAGCGATGTGAATAATTTTCCTCAAAAGATACATTGGAGAAATAAAACCAGGAACATCCACAAAGCCATGTCCTGCTTTTTACATGAATGACTAGGTATCACTTCTGTTTTCAGTTTAGTCAGTCATCACACACAAGAATGATGAAAGTGTAACTAAATATTTAACTTGGATAGGGAGAGCTGAATTCAAGCCGTCCAGTGAGGCTTGAGATGAGAAGGATTATCTTCATTCTCAATAGACTAATGATGACATAGAATTGGTGACCAAATGAAGCAATTAATGTTATTTATATCTTTATATCATGGAACATCCTTGATGACAAATGTGAGGAATGTCGTGTTGTGGGCCAGACTGAAAGAATTAAAGAATCCATTGGGAAAGGTAGCAATAGACTGTTATATAGTCTGTGAATTGTTTTTGAGCTGCTGGGACATGGAGTTGGCAAGGAACTCAATCAATCCAAGGTGAGTAATGTTGATTGTGAAATTGCAAAGGTGTCCTGGAGTTTTGCCTGATTTAGCTTTTGAGATAAGGCGATTTCTCAGAGTCAACGTTCAGCATGTTAGATGTGCAAGTTTTAGGCAGAGTTAATAGGCAGACAACTTGTACGTGGTGACAATATTGAGCATTTTTATAGCACCTTCCACACTGTAAAATGTTCCTAAGCACATTATAGGAAAACTATCAAGCAGATTTTAATACCAGACCACACGAGGATAAGTAGTTAAAAGAAAACAAAACAGAAATTACTGAAAGTATTCAGCAAGTCTGGCAGTGCCTATGGAGAGACAGCAGAGTTCCAAATGTTTGGGTATAGCAATAACTCTCAAACAGTGCCTTGAAGGAGGAAAGGGATTAAGAGAGGTGGAGACATTAGGAAGGGAATTCCAGAGTTTGGCAGATGAAGGTATGGCCACCAATGTTAGAGAGTTTAAAATTGAAATGAGACTGAAGGATACAGAGCACTGAGGTCATGCAAGTATTTAAAAACAAAGGCTGTTACAGCTGAGGTGAGGGGCATGGACTGTCTGTCTACTTTAATGACCTCAAATTTAATTGTCTCACCTAGTTTCCAATGTGACCCAACATATGCTGTTTCTATGTTTGATTTAGAATACATTAGCCCATCAACTGGTTTCTTGATAGACACAAAATTATTGATTTACTATAAAACAAATTTATTCCATTGTGGTGCAGAATTGGTTAACACATTGTTTGTAATATGAAAATACAAATGTTTATCCCTCTAAATAAACCCAAACACACACTCATTCATACCAGGAAAGATGAATAGATCTGTTTTCTTATGGTCATTTTCTTAGTTCTCAAAGACAAAAAGAAAGGTGTGAACTGTTCTGATGGTTATTGATCTGACATTCTGGTATGTGTATTCAGGAGACACCAACATAGGGAATTATCTGTGGAATCTTGGCAGATATGGCTTACTTAGGAAACACAGTATCAAGAATTCTTCCAGTTTTTCTTCAATATGTCAGTCAACTTTCACACTGGGCTCACCACAAAAAAAATGTTTCAGTAACAGGAGACGTGAGCTGAACAACTCTTTTCTTTCAGCAATCTTTCCCATCTGAAAAACCAAACCGTTTTTTAAAAATGTGCAAAATACAGTTCATACAGAACAACAGTAAACCCAAGTCAAAAAAAAAACAGTCTGGTGTTCTTCCTAAAGTGACTTCAAGGAATGAAGTTCAGCAATTATCTGGAACTATGTGGTTTCAAGAGATGCTTTGTTAAAAATAATGTTCTGCTGTCCTTTTATTAACCTCTTTATCCTAGTTATCTTCACAATCTTTCAATATCAAGTCCACAACAATTATTAAATATGAAACCATCATAATAATAAGAATTTTAGGATTGAGACGTTATTGGTCCAGGAGTGATTTTTTTCAAGAGTGGGATTATAAGCGACTTCACTATTTTTGTCAGGTGGTTAAAGAGAAGAATTCTTCCCACCTTCCCACCTTTTCCCTATCTTCAAAAGCCCCTTTAAAACCTACCTCTTAGATGACATCATAACTCCCTCTTCCCAACAACTCTTCAGTTCTTGCATGGTTCCAAGCCCTAACAGCAAACTGACCTATGCAAATGTATCGGATGTCTTTTATATACATATTAGACAAGTTCTTGTCATTATCGTCTTCAAGAGAATTTACCCAGCAGGTTTTCCATTACTGTATCACACTCTGCCCATGTAGAACTCTGCAGGCTACAGATAGCACATTACTCACTCCTAAGTCCACAGTTTCTACATATAATTACCGATAACTAAAAAGGACTAGCACTCCGAATAAAACACTGATTAAGTTAATTACTGGGGATGGGCACCTTGTGCATTTTTGGAGGGGAGGGGATGCTTCTGAATAAATGAGATTGGTAAAATTGCACATTATAATACAAGCTTCCAGCAATCATTTAATATCAGCCACTTTGTTCCGCCATTCCATACGTTCCAAATATTCTCGGCTAAATGTGAGTTGCATTGTTGCTAATTATCATCAATGATGATACAATTTGCATTTGCAGTTTTGAGTAGGATTTATTGCACACTTGATTTTTAAGGACTGACAAATAGAGAGTGAAATTACAATTCCTGTATAGTGGATCTCCCCTTTGGCCACTCAACCATTCTCTACCCACTCTCAGCCCCCATTTCCTTCCTTCTCCTTCTCTCCCTCGACTCCCATTTCCAACCCTAACCATCCATATCCATGCAAAAAAAAAATTAGGATGCAGATTCTCTGGTGAAAGTGTAAAATAGATTTCCAAGAGGTTCGACCAGTTTTAGCTGTTGGGAAAGGCTCTGCAGGTTGGAACTTCTTTCTCTTGATAAGAAAAGTCTGAGGATGACCTAATTGAGGTTCTTAAAATTCTAGAAGAGATTTGAGATAGCAAATACAGAAGAAAGATTTCCTCTTCTGGAAAAGAAGAAACCTGGAGTCTGGCACTACAGGACGGACAATAATCCTAATCAAAAGAAATGCCTTTAACCAGCATGTGGCAAGGTGGTGGAATTTGCTATAACAGATGGTGGTTAAGACAAAAAAGTGATGATAGATTTAAGGGGAAGCTAAATAAGTAAATGAGGAAGAAAGGGATACAGGGATACATTGGCAGAATGAGGTCAAATAGGGAGATGCTGTACAGACTGTAGATAGCACTTGAGCCAAATGGTTTGTTTTGCGGGTGTATTGATGCAATATATGAATGGAAAGAATATTTAAGGAATAAAAGGATTTTGATATGCACTTAAACAATTCAGAAGTTGAAAATGCAAGGCACAGAGACACTACCTGTATAGTTTGCATTCATTGTGAAATAATGATCAGTTTTCTAACATTAAAGTCTCAGAGCTTTAAAGCAGATGTTAATAATAAATCAATATCCAATGAGTCTTCAAGAAAGCTAATAGGTAATATTACATTCTTAAAATGTGAAAATACAGCAAATGCTCCGACTGCTAATTGAGTTTGATAGCATTTGGAAGCAGAGGTCAGTAAGTAAACTAAACTGGACTACAGTACACAAGGTCAGACTGGGAATGAAGCACTATAAAAACTATAGTGGAAATTAAAACTGTCTGGATTCATATTGCTTACTTATTTTTTTTTAAAGGCCGCCATAGACAAGTAATCCTTAGGCCAGGGATATAGGGCAGTGCAGTCAGAAGAATGATCAAATCAATCCAGTCAGCTAAGCCAGGTGACATGGCGTACTTGCAATAAAACAAACAGAGAGAAACAGAATTAACCTTTTGAGGCCGATATAAGAGGTCATACTGGATTTGAAATGTTAACTCTGTTGCTTTCTCCATAACTGTGCCAGACCTGCTGAGTTTCTCCAGCAATTTCCATGCTTGTGATGTGGAATGCTTAGTGTGATCCTAACTCCTGGAGTTGCTCACTTACCCCAACTTGGGTGAATATTTCAAACTTCTCTTTCTGTATAACCTCCTCCTGTGCTACAACACTCCAAAGTAGCTGCAGTCCTCCAATCCTGGCTGTTCAGCAGCCTTGACTGTAATCGCTTCATCCTTGGTGACTATGCCTTCAGTTTTCAGACTCCTGACCTTTGATCCTGCAAGATGCTCCATGAGCTATCTCTCTCACAAAGCTTTTTGTCATCCGCGCTAATACCTTTGCATGTCACTCAGTGTCAAAGTTGCTTTATTCTGCTTTAGTGAAATGACTTGGGACACTGCGTGACTTTGGAGGCGCCGCATAGTTACACATTGTGGCTGTTGTTGAAGATGTCCAGTTTGAGGTTTAATGAGAGTGTCTTTAACAATTTCAGCTTCCTCCTCAAATGGTTAAATTAATTCCCAGCAAAATTCCACAGGCAAGGCAACATTGCCAAGGCAATACCTTGTTCCAGATATGAAATCTCTAATGCAGGAAGCATCCATCTGCTCATCTTCCTCTGAATCATAGAACTGACCTTCCTGCCTCCCAACATTTCTCAGACCACAGCAGGTGTTCCACTAATGGTTCAAGTATGGTTTCGGAAACAGATGAGTCATTTACTTTGGGAAGGTTGTAGTTATGGGTCTGCACGTACACAGGAAATTGGATTCATGAAGATGACAATGTCAGTGTTTTTAATTTTCAAAATTTCTGAAATACAGATAGAAATTGGAAGTAAGTGCAATCCAGTCACAATGTGAAAGTAATGTGTCAGCCAAGTGCAATGTGTTGTCTGTTGAAAGGAAGAAATATCTGCCTTTGGTTTGCACACTATTTTCCTAAATTTTCCGACAACGTGCATTCCTACAATATTCCTCACAAACAGGAGAACAGTTTTACAGCCCCCATGACTGGATGGATGGAGAGGGAGAGGGGAATTGGTGAGGTGAAAGCATGGTTAAAGAGAAGGATCTTCAGGAGCATGTTCAAAACAGCGATGGTGGTGGTCCATTGCAGCCACTTGCCAAGAGTCCTTCAGCAGCGCCTTCCCCAAAATCACTGTCTCTACCACCATCAAGGACATGGGAGGCAGGGCACATGGTAACACCTTAAGTTCCCCTCCAAGAGATGCACCATCTTGATTTGAAACAATATTGACATCCTGAGATAGATAATGATCTCTTTGGAGACATCAGGCTCAAGCTGAGCATAAGTTGATGTTATTATTACTGAAACCTTCTCACACAGCATTGGTTATAACCACAGAACCAGAAGCAGAACCCATTACCTCCCTCAGGGACAGTTGCTTAAATCCTATGGCCAGAGACTATTTCAAGTTATGAACTAGCACTTTCAGGCACTAACTGTGTCAGACAACAGAAAGGGACACAAGGGTATAGATAGAGGTGTAATGGATAAAAATGGTAGAGACTTGTGGAATGGCAGAGGGATTTAAAGATAAGACTTTCAATTGATCTCCTGATGCATAGGGAATCATAGCTTTAGAAGGACAGAAATCATAGAGGCATGGTCTCTAGAAAGAGACTTTGGGATGAGTTACAATTTGTGGGAGATGAAGGGTGTGGGCTGCCAAAATCTGAATGAGAAAATTGAGTGATCAAGATATGTATGGCATAGGGAAAGTGAAGCAGAAATTTGATTCGAACCAATTCCCTACAGTGTGGGAACAGGCCCTTCGGCCCAACTAGTCCACACCAACCCTCTGAAGAGTAACCCACCCAGATCCATCTCCCTCTGACTAATGCACCTAACACTATGGGCAATTTAGCATGGCCAATTAACCTGACCTGCACATTTTTGGACTGTGGGAGGAAACCGGAGCACTCAGCGAAAACCAACACAGACACAGAGAGAATATGCAAACTCCACACAGACAGTCACACCAGGCTGGAATTGAACCTAGGACCCTGGTGCTGTGAGGTAGCAGTGCTAACTACTAAGCCACGGTGTGCTCAAATACTCTGGACAAAAGCATTTCCTGTCTCAAATCATTAATTCAACAGGGTCAACGATCAATAAGAAAGACCGAGAGATACAAAGATCAGCAGCATGACCATTCAGCCTGCCTTTCTCCATTTAATTAGGCCATTGCTAATTTGTACTTCAATTCCATTTTGTGGATATTTTCAATAAATTCCTTGATAGCCTTACCTAACAAATGCAGATCAATATCAGTCTTGAAAATGTCAGTTAATCCAACATCCATAGACCTTTAGGGGGGAGATTCCAGATTTCCATCAGACATCAAGTAAAGAAGTGCTTTCAGTTCAAAATGACACATGCAATTGTAATATTTTACCTTTTTATTCTGGATTCTTCCTCCAGAGGATTTCCATTTCTACCCTTCAATTCCTTGAATTATTTTAAACATTTTGATTAGCACACAGTGCTGAGGAACTGACAGTAATGTCCTTGGGCTAGCCACCGTCACCGGTACAGCGAGTGGGTTAAGTTCAACCTGGGCTGCATGGTGCCCCATTCGGTGCAATGATGGCCTGATCGTCTGCCTGTCCGCAGTGCTCCTGTCACACTCCTGTTGAACCAGGCTTGACAATGAGGGTTTCAAAAAGGAAGGACATTGCATTTACAGACACTTGTTTGTGGTACGTTGTTTATTTCTGGCTGTTAAATAGCTGGATTTGTCTGATTCAGTGAAACCTGGTTCCCAATGGGACTGAACTCACCACAAGAGAATGTGGGTCAGGAGTAAATATGTACAATTTACATGAATGCCAAAAAAAATTACTTAAGGCAGCGACAAATCCAGGCAAGTATGATTCCTCTTCCAACTGACTAAGCAGCCACTATCACTCTCAATATTCCGTTACTTCCAACGATTCTTGCAATAACAATATACCTTACTAATCCTGTTGTGGTGTTATGGTTCATCAATCCATTCAATGAATTGCACTGACCTTTAATTCGGGCTCCAAGATCTATTTGACAGTTCATTTGACAGTAAGAATTCAGCTCAAATGGACTGAGTCTAATTTTGAATCAGTCAAATACTCCACAGAATTGTGTCCCACAGAGAAGGCAGTGGAAACTCAACCCTTGGCAGACAATTTTTGGAGAATTATTTCTCAAGCAGTTGCCAGAAGGCTAGCAACATAATTATACCTACCTTGGGGGAGACGCTTGCTGACTGTGGGTGGATTTATTCATAGAGGGCTCATCACATGACTGTCTTGTGCCAACTGCCCTGCCTCCTTGTTCCTGGCATTGAAGATTTGAGGTTCTGTTTTAGGTGTCTTGTGGAGAGATGCCAGATGATAGTAAATAGCATTTAGTGACTGCATAGACACTCATTGAAAGGAACCTGGTTACAGCTGTACCAGACTGAATCAGAGCAAGGAATCTTAGTCTGGAGATAGTGGTAATTTTTCATTGAGGTGTAAACGTTTATAAAGGTATTGTTGGGCTGAAGAACTAATGTGAACTTGAACCCTTTTTTAATAACCGTAATGAAATCTTTCCATCTTTTATTGCTGTCCTGTGTAATATCATGCGTGTTTTTCTTGTTCACTAAGCATTTTATTTTTTGTGTTAGAAATAATTTGGCCGTCTCCCGTGAAAATGTTTAATAGCTAAACTTCGCAGATAATAACAAACAAAGTTTGAATCTAACATGTCAGTTTCACTTTGGATTTGACTTGTCCAGTATTAGCATCAACTGGGATCATAGCACTACTGTCTCTGAATCTTTAGTCAAGGCATTGGCACATATTTTAATCCAAAGATCAATCTGGTCATAGTAAGAGCATGATGAAATCAACAGTCCCAGCTACAAAGGGGATGGATGAAAGCGTTTTTAACAGACATATATGGATTAGCAAGGTGTTGTGGTTATGGAACTTTAAAAGATGAGTTTAATAAGAGATTACATTGTTGTGAGCATCAGGAATGAAAAATTACCTTAATTTTCTTCAGTCAAAGCGCTGCTCACACTGGAGCAAGTAATTCAATATGTTGGTCGAGCCTATTCAAGGCCCAGAAATGAGTATTCTTTCGAGGAGTACTGAGACTCCTTTCAGTTCAGACAGATGCATTGGTCCCAAGATGACCCAGAAAGTCCGCCAAACACCAGAAGTGCGGAAAACAACATCATTGTCCACATTAGGATGTTCAAGACGCTGTTAAAAGCAGCAGCACAAATGCAAGGAGTGCTCGGTTAGGGGAGCTGAAGGCTGTCAACATTAGAAGAGAAGGGATGTTTCAAGAACTACCCCAAATTAACAACTTCGACATCACCACAGATATCCAAAGGATGTCCCACCAAAGGATTAATTACTGACAAACGGGAAACCACTTGGAAAATAAAAGATCCAAGAAACCAGGAATGAAGATCAACAAAGTGAGCCAACCTTCCTAAATGAAGTCAAAAGTGGCCAGGAGAAATCTGGAGCTATGTTTCCTCTGATATCCCACAAAAACAACCATTCCAGATCATGTTGCTTGTGAAAGGGTTTATTACAGAACTTAAAATTGATACATGGGCGGCTGTTCAATACTGACAGACAGCTTGGCCTGTAATAACCAGTCAATGTTCAACCTTCAGGCTGCAAGTTCCGGTGCAAGGTTAGTTTTCCACCAGTCAGACCCACAAGAGGTGAGAAATCAAAGAGAGACTGTACACATTGAAGAATCTGAGCACATTGTCGCAGAGCAGAAACAGCTGCATTTGGCAAAGTCCCTTGGAAAAAACAGACAAAATATGTGCCAATGCAAGAGGAAAATGGGAGACAATTTTGTCAAGAGTTTCCAAGGTTATTCAAAGGCTTAGGAAAGTTAAACCAGGAGCACTGTATTATTCTATAAGAAAATTCAAAGCCCTGCCTGTATTCCCCTAAAAAAGAATGTTAGCAATTATTAGAAAAAGTAAAGGTGGAGTTAAATATCATGTTAAAAAGTGGGGTCTAACCACCAGTGGTAGAGCAAAACCAATGCTGCTCAGGACTGGTATTGTTCATGGATCTCAATCAAACAGACAAATGGAGGGAAGGTCAATGACAGGCTCATCCAATTTCATAAGTAAATGGCAATTTGTCCAAATTAGCCAGGATCAATTTTATCAAATGACAGTGGATTTTGACAGGTAGTCTGAGATTATTAATCAAGATTGTTGATATTTATCACATGATTTGGAAAGTTCGGTTTCAATCGGCTATCTTTCAGAATGTTGTCAGCATTAGTAATCTTTCAGAGGGTGATGCCAAGTATTCTTGAAGGCAAACTGTTTGTCACATGAATGATATCCTGGTCCATAGTTATACCAATAAAGCACGGCCACAGAGTCAGACAAACCTCAAGGTCATTACAAAGTATAGGCCTTACACTCAAAAAGAAGCATCAATTCTAAGACAAAAATCATGTTTTTGGTATACATAATCCAGGAGTCAGAAATATACTGGATCTCAGAAAATTGAGGACCACAAAATGAATTTCCAGAATTGAAGAAAATAAATGATATTAAGCTTTGCTTAGGGCTATTGAGCCAAGTCGGAGAGTTCTTTCCTAACTTACTTAACCCACAAGAGAACAGGTAAAAAAAGCCAGCACTGGTACGGGAGTACAAACTGCAGCTTTTCAGAAGATTAGGGAGAACTTTCTCCCCTCAGATATGTTAGCTCACTATAATCCACAGAATCCACAAGCTCAATAAACAGTTTTTCTGTTTCATTTCCAACATAAAGAAATCACACCCAGACTTGTGGCAGAATTCTACTATTCTACATCCAACACAGAATCCTCAAGATCAATAAAGTTTTTCTGTTCCATATCTGACACTATAATCCAAGTTTATTTCGCAGAGTTACACTGGATGCATCATCCACAGGATCAATTGGAAAAGAAGCACTTGCATTACATGGGGACATGAATGGTTTACAGACAACCTCATGGGTTCAGATTCCAGGTTAAAACAGATCACATGGTACTAGGTACATTATGAAGATCAAAGGAAATAGCAAAAAAAATGCCATTGTGAATGAGATATGATTAAGTTATAGTCTATGTCCCTGGCAAGGTGCAAGTTATGGTCAATGGATTATGCAGGAAAAGAAGACTTTATCTTCTTTGATGAGGTGGAATCATATTCTCCTGCAGTTCTCAGTATACTACCAGTTATTGAGGTGAAACTCAGTGAATTTTATGTTGTTCAGAAAGCAGATAAGGAGTGTAAAAAGATTTGGGCAACTTTGGATGTGAGATTCAAATATTGTCCATAAGATCAAGTTCTGAAGAGGATTGTGGACAGAAACATTTAACAGTTATAGACAACCTATTAGTGTAAGGCCACAGATGCAAGGTTCATGAGGCAAGAAATCCTAAAATGATCATAGTGGCTGCTGGGAAATTACAAAATGCAGACCTCAAACTCAACTGTCCAAAAGTCCAGAAAACAACAAATGCTGGAGATCACAGTGAGTCAGACAACATCCATGGAGAGAGAGCAAACAAACGTTTCAAGTCTAGATGACTTTTCATCAGAGTGAAGTGTGGAGAGGACAGAATTTATGTAATAGTTTGGGGGTGAGGCTAGTGGGTGTAGGGCCCAAATGTCCAGGCATTTTAGGAAATAAAATATTTTATCTAGTTGTGTCACACATATGCTATCTGCAGTCAGCTGCTAATAGAGTGACTGATCTCTTTAAAACTTCTAGAAACGTGTTGGGAGAGGTCAGCAATAGATTTGTTTTCAGTTTCAAATTGAATTATGTATTTAGTCCTGGTAGACTATGATTCAAAATGGATTGAATTTAAGACTTCAAACAACTGTGGCAGAGTACGTGATTAAAGCACTGAAAGGTGTTTGTGCAACCCGTTTTCCGAGAGTTAGCCATTTCAGATGAATGGAGGATGTAGGATGTTCACCACACAGATGGTGATTGATCAAGTAGGGGTGGCACGGTGGCTTAGTGGTTAGCACTGCTGCCTCACAGCACCAGGAACCAAGGATCGATTCCTGTCTCGGGCAACTAACTGTGTGGAGTTTGCATATTCTCTCTGTGTCTGCGTGGGTTTGCTCCGGGTGCTCCGGTTTCCTCCCACAGTCCAAAGATGCGCAGGTCAGGTGAATTGGCCATGCTAAATTGCCCATATTGCATTAGTCAGAGGGAAATGGGTCTGGGTGGGTTACTCTTCGGAGGGTCAGTGTGAACTTGTTAGACCGAAGGGTATGTTTCCACGCTGTAGGGAATCTAGTCTAGTCTAAATTCTCCACATCATCCTCAGTCAAATCACAAGACACTGAAGCCAATCAAAACCATAGACACTATTGTCCCATTGTGGAATGAGCATTACACAACCACATTAATCAATGGATAGTCACTGACAGAACTACTCACAGGAAGAAGGTCAAAACTTGAAGTATCATGTATGAAGCATGATCTCAGGTTGAACATGACATAACCTCAAGATCAATGAAATAGCAAGAGACCAAAGACCAAAAATGCTGGAAAGGTTTTAGAAAAGATTTACCAGTATGTTGCTGAGAATGGAGAGTTTGAGTAAGAAAGCAAAACTGGATAGGCTGGGAGATTTTTCACTGGAGTATAGGAGGTTGAGGGGTAACCTTATAGATGTTTATAAAATCATGGGTGATTTTAGATAAGGTGAATGACAGGTACCTTTTCCTTGGGATGGGGGATTTGAAGACTAGGAGGCAGATTATTAACGTTAGAGGAGAGATTTTAAAAAGATATGAGGGGTAATTGTTTTAGCAGAGAGTGGTTCACATGTGGAATGAACTTGTAGGGGAAGAGATGAATGCAGGTATAGTTACAACATTTAAGAGACATTTGATAAGTACATGAACAAGAAATGTTTGGAGGGATCTGGGCCAAGCACAAACAGGTGGGACTATTTAGTTTTGGATTATGGTTAGCACAGACTGGTTGGACTGAGGGGTCTGTTTCCGTGCTATATGACTCTATTACTCTACAACTCTAAGAAAGCAACAGAAGCAATGGTAAGCATTGTGTACTCTGAAAGCACATCGGCAACAATATTCTCATAAGTATGAGTTTGAGTTTGATCAATTGTTGTCACATGTACCAAGATACAGTGAAAATTGTAGTTACGCATGCTATATAAACAGATTGTACCATATAAAATGCATCAGGGTAGCAGAACAGAGTGCAGAACACACTGTTATGGCCAACGTGGAGGAGATTATGGAATTATAGAGGGTCAAAGTATTGGGGATATTTGAAAACATGGATGAAATCACTAAGATCAAGGCATTTCTTAACTGGCATTCAATGTTAGTCAGTGATCTCAGGTGGAGTGGTCATGGTGCAAGTAAAGACATGGGCCACAGAAGTTTGGATGATCTCAAGCTTCCTGAGGTTACCAGTCTGACGTCATTAGAACAATCAAGTTGAAAGGCACACTTCAACAACAAGAAGGGCTTTACAAAAGCTGAATTAGAATGCACCCAGTAAGGTAGTTGGAAGTCGGACACCATGGAATAGTTCTAAAGCTAAAATGCAACTAGTATTGACTTCATAGCTCATGGGCGAGCTCCAGTTGGAGTCATCACCAGTGCTTGACTTGTGTCCCAGTCACGCAACGCCCACAAGTATTTCATTAAATTGTTTTCAAACACATATTGGATTCTGGTTACCTCTGGAGCAAATATTCACTCTGGCATTTCATGTCAGAAAGGATTTATTGGATTTGGAAGGAATAAAGCACAGAATGGCTTTAAAAGTTAAATTATGAGGACAGTTTGCCTAACCTTGGCTTCCCCTTGAATTGAGAAGGTTGAAGAGTAGTCTAAGAGAGGTTTAAGTGACATGGATGCATTTGTGAGTTGGAGACAACAAAACAATATCCTGTGGTGAGGCATTCAGGTCAAGGAAGCACAACCTCAGAAGAAGAGACAGGCTGTTCAGGAGAGAAGTCACAAGTAGGTTTTTATACAAAGCTTAGTGGAAATTGGGGCAACTTTCTCTCTCAAAAGAACTGGGTCAATTGAGATTTTCAAGATTGAGATTGATAAGTTTCCATTCATTAAGGGTATCAAGGAACACAAAAATAAAAGAAAAAAACTGTGAGATTTTCATAACCAGGGAACTTGAGGTGCGACAAAGCCAATGAAGAACTAACGAGTTTTGAGAAGTTTTGTAGCTCAGGTTGAGGTTCTGGATGTAGGTTTGCTCGCTGAGCTGGAAGGAGCATTTTCACAAAAAATTTCATGATAATGAACCTTCCAGCTTAGCGAGTAAACCTGCATTCAATTAAGAACTTTATGGAGTGTAATTACTGTTGTAGGAAACAAAGCAGCCAATTTACACAGAGTAAACTGTGACAAACTGCAATGTGATACTGACTAGATCATCTATTTCTGTAATGTTGAGTAAGCGTTGATCAGAACAACTGCTCTTCTTCAAAATACCTCCGAATCTTTCACATCCACCCAAATAAGCAGAGAGGACCTGAGTTAAAATCTTCTCCGAAAGACAAGACCTTCAACAGTGGAGTGCACCCTTGGTGCTGCACTGGAATGTTAGCTGTGATTCTGTCTTCAAATCCAAAAGTGAGGCTTGAACACAAAACCCTGGAACTCAAGAGGTAAAAGTGCCTTTATTTATTAACAGTCGGCAGCTTAAATGGATCACTTGGTTATAGATTATGAATGGGTAAATAGAACAAAGATACAAATCAACCAAAAAACTGACTGAACGGTGGTACAGACTCAAGCCCTGACTATTGTTTCCACATTCCTACTGTTTCAGTGAGAATTGATATCCACTTGAGTTTTGTGTTGATGACTTTGATGCATTTAGCTCACATGTTTGGCATCAGTTTAGAATCTGCTGTTATTGTATGAAAAGGGCATGAGTGATATGTCCAGTTTATCTGAAATTATCTTCAATTTTGGCTCAGTTGGAATAATGCAGACTCATCAGTAACAACAATCAGATATTGATCTCTTAATTTGGGATAATGTAATTCAGTTCAGTGCTGGCCAGGGAGCCAGCAACAAAAGACTTGAATCAAGCCATGTGACTGGAAATCTGTTTCAAAAGCCAGTTCTTGTTAAGAGATTTCAACCTGGAGCAACTTCAATTAGATTTGACTAAAAAGTCACTGTGTAAATGAGGCCAACTGACTCTAATTTGTGCTGTCAACAATTTATATATCAAGGACTGGCAACTGCTGTCCGAATCCTAAGCACAACTATTTAGAATTATTATTCAACATTGTTTCTAAATCTTGCTTGCTGGAGGTAAAGGAGAGGCAAAAAATGAATTATTTCAAATGCACAGATTATTACGATGTTGAGAAGCCTCATTACGTACATGTACAAGTTCGAAAAAGATCCTCAATCACATTTTTCACTGTTGAAAACCGATTGACTTTGTGCCATATATATTCCTTGACTGGACTAACTCTACAACCCAATTTTTAAAAGCTTTATTCACTTATGGGACATTGAGGTCGCTGGCTGGCCAATATTTATTGTCTGTGAAAAGTAGTCCCGTTTGGTCACCTCACCAGGTTAACACCTCATTTGTAAGCATGCTTTCCTGGCATGCACCCCTGCACTCTTTAGTGAAGTTGCATTTATCCCCTGGCTTAGGGGTTATCGCTGAGTGGAGATTATGTCAGACTAGGAGAGCTCCAGATTATACTGGAGTACAATTTCACTGTAGCTGATGACCCACAGCCCCTCATGGATGCCCAGTCTTGAATTGCTAGATCTGTTTGAAATCTATTCCATTTAGTACGGTGATAGTGCCACACAACATGATGGAGGGTATTCTCAATGTGAAAGCAGCACTTTGGCTCCATAAGGACTGAGTGGTGGTCACCCTTACTAATAATATTAGTGGACAAATCAGATCCCACTTTGAAATCTGGCTTCATAGATCATATTTTGTGTGCTTGTTTGATTTATTTAATAAAGTGTTCTTTCCCTGAAACAGAATTCTTTTGCAGTGCTGCAGATTTGGTTTTAGCAATAAAGCGGAACTTTATTAAGCAAACAAAAAGAAGATCAGAGAGAATAAGCCAGGTAATTACCTTTAACATAATTTGAAAGATTTCAAAACAACATCTATCCCAACAGCATCCCTTCACAGCACTCAAACACCGACTGTGTTTGCTTCTCTAGCACATCTGAAGGTTTAACTTCACAGTTTTGTGAGCTTGGTAGCCTCTTCCTGGATTAGTCACACAACTGAACTTAAACTTGCTCAGCTTAAATAACCCATTTGGGTTCTAACCAAAGCTCTGGTCTGGAGCTTTCAAATTAAGATCCTTACCCTGAAAAATATATTCCTTAACAGTTCTAAGCTATTTCCTTTCACCAGGACAAACTGTTTAAATCATGTAACTCCGACCAGGATGACTGCAAACTGAAACCAAATGCTTTTCAAGCTATGTTTTTCTCCCTCCACTCCTGATCCTTTACAACTGAAAGCAAGCTAATGCTCCTTAATTTTTACTCTGTCTGCTCATAAAACTCTCCCAATATAAACAAATTCCAGGGACTCCCTTTCTCTTACAAGTTTTTAAAAGCATCATGGCTCTGGAACTATTGACAATTTAAAAATTGAATCTTTTCATACACTTAGACATGCCACTAGTTCAAAATCCAAATTCTGAAATTAATGTATTAAACATATTTAAATTACATCTCTTCTATTACATCTAGACAACTGGAACTGTGACCACCAATGCTGGAACAATTATAATTGGGAATGAACAAGAGGCCATAGCTAGAGGAATCCAGGGATCTCTAAGAATTGTGAGCTGGAGGAAAGATAGGGAGCGGGAAGGTCAATGAGGCCTTTGTAAACAAGGATGAGAATGTTAATATCGAGTCATCTCTTGACTACGAATCAGTGTAGGTCAGCAAGTACAGGGGTGTTAGTTGAACGGGACTTGCTGTAAGCTAAGATATGGACAATAGAGATTTGTACAACCTCAAGCTTATGAAAGATTGAATGTAAGGGACCACCCAGAATGGCATTGGAACAGTTGAGTCTAGAGCTAATGGAGTTGGCTAGATAATTGAAGAAAACTGTTACAAGGCTCAAGGGAAGGGACAGGTGAGTTTGTTTACATAGAGTTAACCAATTCGTGATGGAGGCCAAACGGATTCTGTTTATGCTGTAGCACTCTGTATTCCATGTAGGGATGTATTTCTTGTGTTTATATTTCAAGATAGGGTAATCTTTCATTGCAGACAACAGCCTACACTCTGCAGTTAATTTGTACTTCACATTTCTATTCAATGCTCCATATTAAAATTCATGAAATAATATATTCTGTAATGCAGCTGGTGACAGGTATTTACTAGTCTAAGCACTATCCCTAGAATGAAAGCCTCTCACAGCACAGGAAGAGGCCATTTGGTTCATTGTGCCAGCACCAACTTTTTCGGAGGAACGATCCAATTAGTCACACTGTCTCCACTCTTTCTCCGTAGCCCTGCAAGCTTCTCCTTTTCATGTACATCTCCAATTCTCTTTTGAAAGCTATTAGTGAATCTACTTTCACTGTTCTTTCAGACACACTTTTCCACATTATAATAATTCACTGCATGAGATACATTGTTTACATCTCTCCCACTTGCTCATCTGGCAATTATCCTGAATCAAATCTGAATACTGACAATCCTGCTGCTCAAAACAGTTTTGGCCCAGTTACTCCATCCACATATTTCAACTCCACTCACTCTTTAAAAAATAACTTAAGATTAATGCTTCCTTATACATTGAGCTGGTGCATGTCCTCACAACATTCCGGAAAGGTCTACCATACTGGAACAAATGGGGCACATCAAACCGAGTAGAATTAGAGGGAAAAAGCTTGAAAGGCTTAAATTTTCAATCCAAATCAATCAGTAGAAGATGATCCCACATTGAATTTTTTTTTGGAATTGCAATTGCAAACACCTTCATTTATCATGTTTTCCTCCATTTTTCACTTCACCTCATTAAGATGATTTGGGATACCAATGTTAAAACCAGATGTTTCATTATATGGCTTTCTGTGACCAACTATCCCACGAAACCAAACAACTTTCCACTCCTCATATCCAATTAATAAACAAAATTCTTCAAGAAAATGATTTAGCAAAATAAATGTAAATTCCCTTCTGACTTTTTCTCCAAGTTGTTTCTCATTTGGAGGTTTTCTTGGAGATTGATCCTCAATTGTGGAGACTCCAGGAAAATTCTAGAGAGTTGGTCACTGTATCGATGCCATGGGGTTAAGCAGACAGGCCCAGCATTTGGCATTTCATCACTTCCATCAGGAGATGTGAAGACCAACACTCAATCTTTCACAATCAACCTGGCCCAGCTCAGAAGCCACACCAAGGTTGGATGGATATATCCCTGCTCTATGGTCATATCCAACATCACACTATGTTCAGTGGGATGTGGTGGGAGGGAAACACTGGGAATAGTTTTCTCCTCAGTCTCGTCTAGCAGAATGCCTGTGAGATTGTGCACAAGACTCTTTTTAAAGCCCACCAGTAACTCGACAGGGCTCCCTCAACCGCATTGCATAAACCCGTGACCTCCACCATCTAGATGGTCAAGGGCTGCAGATACATGGGAACACCATTTCTTGCATGTTCCTCTGCAAGCCATGCATCTTGCTGAAATGGAACTGAGCCACCATCCCTTCACTGTCATTGGCCCAAAATCCTGAAACTGTCATCCGAACAGGACTGTGGGTCTATCTACAACCCTAGGAGTGCAAGAATTCAAGAAGGCAACTCAACAACTGTATCTCATTTAAGAATAGGTGATAAATGTTGGCCTACCAGTGAGCCCCATATCCTGTGATAGAATCATGTGAAGAAACTGAATGATGACTTAATGGAAAAAGACCAGTGTTCCGCATTTTTCACAGTTTGCTGATTTGAGTCAGCAACACTGTTCCCCTGAGAATCCTTTCCTGAAAGAACTCACTGTAAAGAAGCAAAATTCCACTCTGATCTTTTTTTTTTTCCTTCCATTCCCTTGACGCACATTCTGTTTAAGTAGGCCAGCAAGATTGCTGTTGTCGTCTCTTTTCAATAATTTTAAGAGACAGATCCTTTCTGCTAATTAAATTGGATCACATCTTGAGAGCCGATTAATCATTTTAATGCGGAGGACACCAAAAAAAAAAGCCAAATGACAATTAGCAATGGTATCCTGCAAAGAGAGGAGCTAGTACTCTTTATAATCTCATCGATTGTGATTAGCAAAATCAATAGATGTGTTGTCTAGGTAGTGGGATTTATGTTGTATTTTCGCCAACCCTGCCTCTTGTTTAAACGTTGCTCAGCCGTTCAGGTAACAAATCATCTGCCATTTCATGTTATGCCTCATTAAGCAAGTGTATCACATCACCCATTCCAACCTTTCAGAGCAACGGGACTTCAGAAGTTTGAGCAAGTTATGCATCGCTAACGGCCTCTGAATTAGTGGAAATTAGATGGCAAGTAATCAAAGGTCATGGAATGTTTGTCAGCACAGTAAATAAAATGTAAAAGAAATGCGAACCTGTTTCACTATAAGATGGAGTGGAGCGTGACTCCAAAGTGGCACGTGGCTTTTGAATACTGTTACAGCGCCTGGGCAGGGCAGGTTTCAACTGTAACTACCAGTCAAGGACAACACCTATTCCCGTGGCCCCCATTTCTCACATTGAGTGGTTAATGATTGCTTTCATTTGACCAGCCCCAACAGAAGTCCAACCAAGGTGGGCACCAGGTGAAACTGGCACTTCTCTGCCAAGTGGAGAACTCCGTTTTCCAATGGAAAATGGCAGCCAAATTCCAGCTCTGGATGAGCTCCTAGGTTCTTTATAGAGCCATATTCCACATTCACATTGTCAAAATGTCTCCATTTGTAATGGCACAATGTAAACCAGGTCTGAGTCCAGCCCCGGGTAAGTAAAAGTGCTTCATCACAAAGAAACCAGGGCAGTATCTTGACAGTAATTCACTAATCTTAATCTAAAGTGACACAAGAACAATCAATAGACAGGTGAATGAGTCTGAACCATAACAGACTGCAAATCCAGTAACATCAAATACACAGAATAATGGATGAACTCAGAGGAACTCAGAGGCACATGCGCAACCCCAAATTATGTTTGCTTTAATTTCATGAGAAACATCGACAGAAAGACTGACTTTGTAGGTGGTGAGACAACAAACCCAATTGCCATGAATAGCACAATCATATTTTGTCATCAGAAGCTGCAAAATGAGGAGGAAGAGGTCACCAGTGCTTTGTTTAAAATCGTGCAGGTTCAAATAGACCAAGGAATTCTAGGGTAATTCAGAAACTTGCACAAGTTCCTTGCAAACACCACAATATGCTGTATCACTCAGAGAAACTACCCCATTCATGTTTTTCTTGGCAATGCACCGGGACTTTTGCTTTGCAATAAAACAAAACAAAATTTATTTGCTGTTTATTACCTTAGCTATTTAGGTAATTTGCAACTGGTTTGAAGGCATGGGGCTCTGAGGAACAGCTTTGAAAACAGCCTTCTTAAGCACGTGACTTTTGTTAGTTCAAAGTCTTTCCCAAATGAGGTAAATGCTCAGGCCAACTGTATATCCCATGTTGTGACTTTCTTGCGACAGCTAACTCTTTGTGGTTGAAAGATGTATTTTAAGATAAAATGCTTTTGAATTAGTTTCAGGAAAAGGCAAAGAGTCAACACAAGGTTTCTGCTCCCTCTTGAGATGACGGATTGGTTTTGAACCAAAAGTCAAGTAATTCTCAGGCAGCCATCTTTTCTTTTCATGGTCAGTTTGAAAACACAAAAATTAGCTTGAAGTTCAGATAATGGCGGGTCAAGACAAGAATCGTTCTCATTGAAAGAGAAGATATTGAGGTAAATCATGGGAGAATTTTCAAGCACTGCTAAAGTCAGGAACAGAGATATACAGGATACAAAAATACTGGTGCGAAATAGTGTATCGGTTCCCCAATCTCATCGCCATTACTGGACACCTCTTTCCAAGATGGATTTAGACCAGCAGGAATACCGTCCCTCAGAAGGCAGGTTCTTTATGAGAATAATAACCCCAGTGACAGGAAGCTGAGGGAATGCTGCACTGCTGGAGGGGCCAAATTGCAGGTGAGATGGGAATAACTACAGTGTCATGTCTAGTACAAGGGAAGATGGTGGTTGTAAGTTCAGGCCAATGACCGCACCAGTATTGCCTCTAAGTTGTGCCAGTCATTGGGAGGTTCCATGTATGCCAATCAGCTTTCCAACACAATGGCTTTCCCATCTGGAGTTGCTGCTGTGCATATATCTTGGAGTTCTGTGCAGTGGAAAGAACATTAGTGGGAATGCTGCACCACAGCCTAGGATATCATTGCAGGAGCTCTTCAGGATAATGTCCAAGGCACTATCATCTTTTGTTGTTTCATCAATAGCCTTCCATCCATTGTAAGGGTCAGAACCAGAAACGTTCATGGATTATTGCAGCAGCAGGTACTATGTGCGACTGCTCAGGTCCTGAAGCAGCCAGTGTCTGCATTGAGCAAGACAACATTTAGGCTTGGGCTGACAAGTGGCAAGTGACATTCATAGCACACAAGTGCGAGGAAGTTAACATTTCCAATAAAAGGGAATTTAACCATCGACTCTTGACATTCAATGGCATAACCATTGCTGAATTTCACGGTATTAACTTTCTGGGGCAGCTATCATTGAGCAGTAATCTAATGGGACCAGCCATGTACATACTGAGGCTAGAATAGGACATCAGATACTGGGAGATCAATGGTAAATAGCTCATCTCCTGACTCAAAGCCTGATAACCATGTGCAAGGCACAAGTCAGGAATACCCTATACAATAGAATATGCTCCACCAGCCAGGATGTTCAAGAAGCTCAACACCAATCAGGACAACATAGCCTGCTTGATCTAGAGGGCATAGGTTTAGGGTGAGAGGGGAAAATTTAAAAGGGACCTAAGGGGCAACTTTTTCATGCTGAGGGTAATGTGTCTATAGAATGAGCTGGCAGAGGAAGTGGTGCAGGCTGGTACAGGTACAGCATTTAAAAGGCATCTGGATGGGTATATGAATGGATTTAGAGGGATATGGGCCAAATGCTGGCAAATGGGACTAGATTAACTTAGGATAGCTGGTCGGCATGGACGAGTTGCCCAAAAGAGTCTGTTTCCATGCGGTACATCTCTTTGACTCTATGACTGTATCCACCACCTTAAACATTGTATGTGGTACAAACTGCTGTTATTGTGCACAGTTGGGGGAGGGATGCAATATGCATGGTGAAAACCCATCAAGACTTGTTTGACTACAAGCTGTATCACTTAAAAGAACAGGAGCAGAAAACGCATGGGAGCACCTCTTGCAAGTTCCCCTCCAAGTCTCATAACATCTGGACTTGGAATAATATTGCCATTGCTTCTGTATCACCAGAGAGAGCCAAGATCCTAACACATGGACTGCAGCATCTCAGGATGGCAGCGCACCACCCCCTCCACCAGGGCCATGAGGGCTGAGCAATAAATACTGGGCCAACCAGCAACTGCCGCTTCCGAGATACAAATTCGGAAATGTTCAAACCTGCCATCTCAGGAAGACTTACGCGATCCAAGACCTTATTTCGAAGAAGGTCAGGGGAATTTTCCATGGGGCTCTGAACAATATTTATCCTTCAATCACTCACATGGAAAGCAGGTTCATTGCTCATTATCTCATTGCTGTTTGAGAGGACGTGTGTGCAAATGGACTTTTTAAAATTCATTTGTGGGATATGGGCATCACTGGCCAGGCTGGCATTCATTACCATCCCAAAGTGCCCAGGAGGGTAGTTAAGAGTCAATGATATTATTGCCGATCTAGAGACTCGGGTTTCCAATGTAGCAATCTCCTTCTTAAAGAACATCAATGAATCAGATGGGTTTTTCCTTGGCATTTGGCAACAGTTTCAGGGTTATTGTAGAATCCCTACAGTGTGGAAGCAGGTCATTTGGTCCAACAAGTCCACACTGACCCTCTGAAGAGTATCTTACCCAAACCCATTCCCCTACATTTACCCCTGACTAATGCACCTAACCTGCACACCCCTGAACACAATTTAGCATGGCCACTTCACCTAGCCTGCACCTCTTTGGACTGTGGGAGGAGACCGGAGCACCTGGAGGAAACCCACGTGAACACGAGGAGAACATGCAAACTCCACACAGTCAGTTGCCCGAAGTGGATTTGAACCCAGGTCCCTGGCACTGTGAGGCAACTTTGCCAACCACTGAGCCAATGTGCCGCATTATGGTTAGACTCTTATTTGAGTTCAAATTTTTTATTGAGTTCAAATTTCAGCATCTGCCATGGTGGGATTTGGACCCAGGTCCCCAGAACGTTATGTGGGTCCCTGGAATATTAGCCTGGATAATAAAGACCACCAGGCCATCACCTACTGTGTTCCCTACAATGACTGCACTTCAAAAAATACATCGAAGGTTATGAAGTCATTTGTAATCATGAAAGGTGCTACGTAAATACAAGTCTTCCTTCCATTTGGGTTTTATAGCAGTCAGTGTGATCAATGTAAACCATGCTTTGGTCACCAACTGCCTGTGAGAACCCAGTCCAAGGTGCTGAGCCATTTAACATAATATTACTTTGGAACTCATGAGTTGAGTCAGCAACTTCCTGTGTGCTAGACAATCTAGCTGACTATCCCAACACCGACACCAAGAGTAATGGAGCTGGTTAACAACTTAACCAGGTTAAGGTCAGTTGGAGAGAGGGAGAAAATAATGAGATGACCAAGCAACAGGTATTTTCAAGCAAACATGTACCTAAACTTCCCAACAGCTAAAAGCATCTTAGCTGCTTGTTACTCTGTCTGAAAAAGAAAAACAGAAACGACAAAAAGAACAGGTGCGTCTAAATCCAGAATGATCTGAATTGAGCCTAATTTAAATTTTCCTCAATCCAGGCAGATCACATAGCTAGTTCACTGAAAACTGCTGTGCTTGAATCTAGATTGCAGGCTTCAGATTTCTATCAGAACATTGTTAAAAATAACCAGCACAATCATCAGCCAGCAATTTAATATAAACACAAGACAAAAGAATTTCACGTAACGATTTATTTTCCCTGAACTTTGAGAAATTGTCAGCAGTGAAGTGTTGATAAATTAATGGTGAATTTAATGTGCTCATGAAGTAATTTCAGTTTTACACTGAAGATCCAATGTGGATGTGTGAATTGGGTGTTGAAGGCAGAGCCAACACCATGAAATCAAGTGATGAAGAAAGAAGACCTACATTTATATAGCATCTTGTACCATCAGAAAATACTTGACAGCCAATGAAGTTCAAGTTAAGTATAGTCATTGTTGTAACACACGTTTTACTTCATCTAGAGCAACTTGTCCGAGTGCACCTTGGACAGTGCAGCACTGCCTCAGTATTGCACTGGAAGTGTCATCCTAGATTCACATCCCTGGAATTGGACCTACAGGATCAAGAACGGGAGTGATAATGACTGAGCCATGGCATGATGGTACTTACCAGCAAGCTTTCTTTTCTTTGTTGCTCTGTCTCCACGATCAGGCCTCATTTGTAAATAGTTTTTGACCAATCTGTTCAGGTATGTTATGCCACACCTCTGAAGCAGGTGGGACTAGAAACCAGGCTTCTTACCTTAGAGGTAGAAATACTACCACTGCACAACAAGAGCCACAGGTCTCAGTTATTCTATTACCACAGGATCTGATCAAATCACAAGGACATTTTAGGAACGCTTGTTGAAGTGGGAGTGCAGCCCAAATCAGTTGTCACATGATTGTTAGGAAAACAAACCATAACAAGGAAGTTCACTTTATTGTCAATTGATACAATGAGGCTTCCACCAGCAACCAATATTCAGAAGATTAGTGCTTTTGGATTTAAGATGATGAACAGGCCTTGTAGTCTTTCTATAAGGTGCACTGGAGTAACTCTCAAAGCTCTTTCAACAAGGGAGGTGATGGCCTAATGGTATTATTACTGGATTGTTAATCCAGAGACCCAGGTAATGTCCTGGGGACCCAGTTTGAATCCTACCATGGCAAATGGTAGAATTTGAATTCAATAAAAATCTGGAATTAGGAGTATTATGATGACCGATTGTCATAAAAACCCACCTGGTTCACTAATGTCCTTTAGGTAAGGAAACTGCCATTCTTACCTGGTCTGGCCTCCATGTGACTCCAGACCCACAGCATCGTGATAGCTACCCTCAGGGCAATTAGGGATGTGTAATAAATGCTGGGCTGCTGATGCCCTTATTTCATCAACAAATAAAAAAAGCAGCATTTTCCCTATGATCTCTAGCACCTCAAAGGAACAGCGCAGCAGATACATGGGAGCACCACACTTGCAAGTTCCCATCCAAGCCAGGCACTAAACTGACATGGAACTTTATCACCATCCCTTCTCTATTGCCAGGTCGAAATTCTTTACCTCCCTCCTATACAGTGTTGTGGGTGCACCTACAACAGCAACAGAACTGCAGTGGTTCAGGAAGGAAGCTCACAGCATCTTCTCAAGACCAATTACAGATAGACAATAAACCAGCAATGCCCAAATCCCATGAGTAAATAAAGAAGAAAGATTGATGTGAAGTGACCCACTGCAACAGGTTTTCACTCATTGCTGAAAAACGCAGGGTTAAATCATACCAGAAGTGGACTGAGTGTCATTTTCAACAAGTTTCATGGAAGGTTCCTCTCCATGTGGTCTGGGTGATTTTTTCACTCTATCTTCCCATACCCACTCATTAACTATGTACCAGGCACCATTTTGCCCCTCTCACCCAATCCAACCATTCACTATAGTTGGAAAGTACCCAATGCTGCTGAGGTATCCTGGGATCCCTAGCACAGACGTCTCAGCTGACCGCAGGAATGCCCCAACAATGTAGGAAGAAGGTCAATGACATTCTGTGCTGTGCCAGGGTAAGTGCCACAATCGTCTCTCTGCTCCTTCACATCCACTCTCTGTCTCCTGCTGCACCTACCTGCCACCAAAGCTCATGGCTATGGTTTTCTCTCATTCCAAAACAAAACAGCCCTCTGTAGGAGCACAACGAGCCAAGATGGTGGAGGGGTGCCTGACATTCAGCTCCTCAGCTTCCATGAAGAGAGGATGCTGACCGCCCTGAGCAGCCAACAAACTGTGTCTGAGCCTCTGGAGGAACATTCAGAGACTGCCCTCAACTTACTGTGCCTGACTGAAGGCTGACTCCCTAACTTGACTAAGCATTACTTCCTATACACTTTGAGATATGATGTAGGTGTGATGTGGACATAACTTAGTGACACATAGCAACATGTCCACCCTTGCATGAAAAGGCAAGGGAGAGGTGTTGTGTGTGGGTCTATCAGGTGGGCACAAGGTGGGTGACCTATGAAAGAGGAAGTGAGCAGCTCTGCAATACAGCCTGGTGAGGTAGGTGTCCATCACCACGTACCTTTACAACACCATTGTACTGGGAGGTGTTGGCGCATTTATTAAAGTGCAGAAGAGTACTGTGAATTGGAGATCTGTCATGAGGAAACAATGGGGTTGGCATGTGTCAGATGCCATGGGCCATGGGTGTGGGATGCATGCAGTTGTTGCCTGAGAAGTGTGCCCTGAGATGCTAATGCCAGCTATCCAAGGTGGAGATGGATTCACCAAGTAACTGTGCAGACCATCAAGATGGGGATCCTTGGCATCCAGTCAGTGGGAGACTGGGAGAGTGCACATTAATAAGGTCAGTTTAAGTAATAATGAATGATAACCCCTGTTAACTTGCCTCTCGTCCATCACCAGTGAGAATCTCGTCTCGCTATTGGGCATTGGTTGAAAATTGTAACTATTTTGGTTTTGAAGTCAGGAAGGGCCTTCCTTGACATCTCACCCAATGTCCCCAGATTTCTTGTCATAGGCCACATTGTTCATGGCCTGGGACAATTTTACATAGAGACCCATGATCCCTTTCCAAGCTCTGCTGAGCCTCGGTAACAAATCAAAGTAATTTCACTTGATGCTCTTTGGAGGGATGTGAGTTCAAAATGCTGACTCTGAGTCGTGACAAGCATGATGCATACAGGTAAAAGCAAGACCTAATCTAAAATGCCCTAAGTTGAGCAAAAACAAAGAACCCAAGAAAATTCCAGCACAGGAACAGACCCTTCGGCCCTCCAAGCCTGTGCCGATCCAGATCCTCTATCTAAATGTACTGTCTATTTTCTAAGGATCGGTATCCCTTTGCTCCCTGCCCATTCATGTACCTGTCTGGATACATCTTAAATGACACTATCGCTCCTGCCCCTACCACCTCTGCTGGCAACACGTTCCAGGCACCCATCACCCTCTGCATGAAGAACTTTCCACGTATATCTCACTTAAACTTTTCCCCACTCACCTTGAACCCGTGACCACTAATAATTGAGTTCCCCACACTGGGAAAAAGTTTCTTGCTATCCACTCAGTCTACACCTCTCATGATTTTGTAGGCCTCAATCAGGTTCCCCCTCAACCTCCATCTTTCTAATGAAAATAATCCTGATCTATTCAACCTCTCATCATAGCTAGCACGCTCCATACCAGGCAACATCCTGGTGAACCTCCTCTGCACCTTCTCCAAAGCATCCACATCTTTTAGGTAATGTGGCGACCAGAACTGTACGCAGTATTCCAAATGTGGCCGAACCAAAGTTCTATACAGCTGTAACATGACCTGCCAACTCTTGTACTCAATACCCCGTCCGATGAAGCATGTCATATGCCTTCTTGACCACACTATCGACCAATGTTGCCACCTTAAGGGTGGACCTGAACATGCAGATCACTCTGTACGTCAATTTTCTCCAGGACTTTTCCATCGACCGTATGGTTCGCTCTGGAATTGGATCTTCAAAAATCCATCACCTTGCATTTGTCCAGATTGAACTCCATCTGCCATTTCTCTGCCCAACTCTCCAATCTATCTGTATTCTGTTGCATCCTCTGACAGTTCCCTTCACTATCTGCTACTCCACCAATCTTAGTGTCATCTGCAAACTTGTTAATCAGACCACCTATTCCTTCCTCCCAACCATTTATGTATATTACAAACAACAGTGGTCCTAACACCTGTGGAACACCATTGGTCCATTTTGGTGTCCATTTTGAGAAACTCCCTTCCACTACTACTCTCTGTCTCCTGTTGCCTAGCCAGTTCTCTATCCATCTAGCTAGTACACCCTGGACTCCATGCAACTTCACTTTCTCCATCAGCCTACCATGGGGAACCTAATCAAATGCCTTACTAAAGTCCACGTATATGACATCTGTAACCCTTCCATCATCAAGCAACTTTGTCACTTTCTCAAAGAAGTTAGTAAGTTGGTAAGACATGACCTTTCTTGCACAAAACCATATTGCCTATTACTGATAAGCCCATTTTCTTCCAAATGTAAATAGATCCTATCCATCAGTATCTTCTCCAGCAGCTTCCCGACCACTGACATCAGGCTCACCAATCTACAAATACCTGGATTATCCCTGCTACTCTTCTTAAACAAGGAGACAACAGTAGCAATTCTCCAGTCCTCCTGGACCTCACCTGTGTTCAAGGATGTTGTAAAGATATCTGTTGAGACCCCAGCTATTTTCTCTTTCGCTTCCTTCACGAACCTGGGATAGATCCCATCCAGTCCTGGGAACTTGTCCACCTTAATGCCTTTTAGAATACCCAATACTTTCTCCCTCCTTATGCCAACTTGACCTAGAATAATCAAACATCTAACCCTAACCACAGCATCTGTCATGTCCCTGTCCTTGGCTAATCCCAATGCAAAGTTCTCATTAAGAATCTCACCCATTTTCTCCAACTTTACACATAACTTTCCTCCTTTGTCCTTGAATGGGCCAACCCTTTCTCTAGTTAATCTTTTGCTCCTCATGAATGAATAAAAGGCTTTGGGAATTTCCTTAACTCTTTGCTAAAGACCCCTTTTTGCCTTCTTAATTCCTTGTTTCAGATTGGTCCAACTTTGCCGATGTTGTTCCAAAGATTCATTTGTTTTCATTTGCCTAGACTTTATGTATGATCCATTTTTCCTCTGAGCTAGTCTCACAATTTCACTTGTCAGCCATGGTTCCAAGGAAACCTAATGGATTCTGTGGCCTGCCAAAATGCTGACCAATTCAGCTCATCGGAATTGGGTTCGGATTTGGCTCTTGCGGGCTATCTCAAATGTTAATATTTAATTACATGAGCAGTTTGAATCTTCAGGATAATCTCCCCAGCAGCTGGATCAACACAGAGGCTGCTACTAATCCAGGAAATGAACTGCAAATCCTTCCTCAGTCTGTTCAGAAAAGCCCTTACTTAGGGAACAAGCGGAGAAAAATTAACAAGCAACCATTTCCATTCAAAGCCGCCCCTTCCCAGTGCTGGCATTTAGAATGCTTGCCACACTCATGTACCAGTACTTTCCTTAATGAATAGGGGTCTCTCATGTACCAGTCCTTGGCTTAATGAATGGGGATCTCTCATGAAACCGGTCCTTCCCTTAATGAATGGGGGTTTCTCACGTACCTGTCCTTCCTTTAATGAATGGGTGACCCACATGTACCTGTCCTATCCTTAATGAATGGGGGTCTCTCATGTACCTGTCCTTCCCTTAATGAATAAGGGTCTCTCATGTACCTGTCCTTTCCATAATGAATGGGTCACTCTTATGGACCTATCCTTTCCTTAATGAATACGGGTCTCTCATATACCTGTCCTTTTGTGAATGAATAAGGGTCTCTCATGTAACTGACCTTTCCTTAATGAATGGGTCACTCTCATGTACCTGTCCTTTCCTAAATGAATGGGTCGCTCTCATGTACCTGTCTATTCCTTAATGAATGGGGGCCTTTCATGTACCTGTCCATTCCTCCATTCCTCAATGAATGTGTCGCTCTCATGTACTAGTCCTTTCAATAATGAATGAGGGTCTCTCTCACGTACCTGTACTTTCCTTAATGAATGGGTCGATCTCATGTACCTGTCCTTTCCTTAATGAATGGGTCACTTTCATGTACTTGTCCTTTCCTTAATGAATGTGTCGCTCTCATGTACCGGTCCTTTCAATAATGAATAAGGGTCTCTCATGTACTTGTACTTTACTGAATGAATGAGGGTCTCTCAAATGTACCTGTACTTTCCTTAATGAATGTGAAGCTCTCATGTACCTGTCCTTTCCTTAATGAATGGGTCACTCTCATGTATCTGTCCTTTCCTTAATGAATGAGTAACTCTCATGTACCTGTCCTTTTCTTAATGAATGGGTCACTCTCATGTACCTGTCCTTTCCTTAATGAATGGGTCACTCTCATGTATCTGTCCTTTCCTTAATGAATGAGTAACTCTCATGTACCTGTCCTTTTCTTAATGAATGGGCCGCTCTCATGTACCTGTCTATTCCTTAATGAATGGGAGCCATTCATGTACCTGGCCATTCCTCAATTAATGGATCGCTCTCATGTACCGGTCCTTTCCATAATGAATAAAGGTCTCTCACGTACCTGTACTTTCCTGAATGAATGAGGGTCTCTCAAATGTACCTGTCCTTTCCTTAATGAATGGGTCGATCTCATATTCCTGTTCTTTCCTTAATGAATGGGGATCTCTCATGGACATACCCTTGCCTTAATGAATAGGTGACACTGATGTACCTGTCCTTTTCCTTAATGAATGGCTCGCTCACATGTACCTGTCCTTTCCTTAATGAATGGGTCACTCTCATGTACCTGTCCTTTCCTGAATGAATGAGGGTCTCTCTCATGTACCTGTCCTTTCCTTAATGAATGGGTCGCTCTCATGTACCTGTCCTTTCCTTAATGAATGGGTCGCTCTCATGTACCGGTCCTTTTCTTAATGAATCGGTCGCTCTCATGTACTTGTCCTTTCCTTAATGAATGAGTGACTTTCATGTACCTGTCCTTTCCTCAATGAAAGGGTCATTCTCATGTACCTGTCCTTTCCTCAATGAATGGGTCACCCTCATGTACCTGTCTTTTCCTTAATGACTGAGGGTCTCTCATATACCTGTACTTTCCTTAATGAATGGGGGACTCTCATGCAACTGTCTTTTCCTTAATGAATGGGTCAATCTCATTTATCTCTCCTTACCTTAATGAATGGCTTGCTCTCATTTACCTGCCCTTTCCTTAATGAATGGGTGGCTCTCATTTACCTGTCTTTGCCTTAATGAATGGATCACTCTCATGTACCTGTCCTTTCCATAATGAATGGGAGCCTCCCACGTAGCTGTCCTTTCCTTAATGATTGGGGGCCTATCATGTACCTGTCCTTTCCTTATTGAATGGGGCTCTCTCATGTACCTGTCCTTTGCTGAATGAATGGGGGTCTCTCATGTACCTGTCCTTTCCTTAATGAATGGGTGACTCACATGTACCTGTCCTCACCATAATGAATGATTCACTCTTATGTATCTCTCTTTTCCTTAATGAATGGGTCACTCTCATGTACCTGTCCTTTCCTCAATGAATGGGTCGCTCTCATGTACCTCTCCTTTCCTCAATGAATAGGTGACTCACATGTACCTGTCCTTTCATTAATGAATGAGTTGCTCTCATGTACCTGACCTTTCCTTAATGAATTGGTCGCTCTCATGTGCCGGCCATTTCCTTAATGAATGGGCGTCTCTCATTTACCTATCCTTTACTTAATGAATAGGTGACTCACATGTACCTCTCCTTTCCTTAATGATTGGGTCGTTCTCGTGTAACGGCCTTTTCCTTAATGAATGGGTGTCTCTCATGTACCAGTCCTTTCCTTAATGAATGGGTGGTTCTTATGTACCTGTCCTTTCATTAATGAACGGGGCTCTCTCATAGACCTGTCCTTTCCTTAATGAATGGGGGTCTCTCATGTACCTGTCCTTTCCTTAATGAATGGGGGTCTCTCATGTACATATCCTTTCCTTAATGAATAGGTGACTCTCATGTACCTGTCCTTTTCTTAATGAATGGGTCGCTCTCATGTACCTGTCCTTTCCTTAATGAATGTGGGTCTCTCATGTACCTGTCCTTTGCTTAATGAATGGGGGTCTCTCCTGTACCTGTCCTTTCCTTAATGAACGGGTCACTCTCATGTTCCTGTCCTCATCATAATGAATGATTCACTCTCATGTACCTTTCCTTTTGTTAATGAATGGGTCACCCTCTTGGACCTGCCGTTTCCTTAATGAATGGGTCACTCTCATTTACCTGTCCTTTCCTTAATGAATGGGTGACTTTCATGTTCCTGTCTTTTCTTCAATGAATGGGGGTCTCCCATGTACCTATCCGTTGCTTTATGTATTGCGTTCTCCTATGTAATTGTTGTTTCCTTAATGAATGGGCTCTCTCATGTACCTGTCCTTTGGTTAATGAATGGGGGTCTCTCATGTACCTATCTTTTCCTTAATGAATAGGTGACTCACATGTACCTGTCCTCACCATAATGAATGATTCACTCTTATGTATCTCTCTTTTCCTTAATGAATGGGTCGCTTTCATGTACCTGTCCTTTCCTTAATGAATGGGGACCTCTCATGTAACTGTCCTTTCCTTCATGAACGGGAGTCTCTCATGATCCTGCCTTTTCCTTAATAAATAGATTACTCTCGTGTACCAGTCTTTTCGTAAATGAATGGGTCAATCTCATTTATCTCTCCTTACCTTAATGAATGGCTTGCTCTCATTTACCTGTGTTTTCCTTAATGAATGGGTGGCTCTCATTTATCTGTCTTTGCCTTAATGAATGGATCACTCTCATGTACCTGTCCTTTCCTTAATGACTGAGGGTCTCTCATGTACATGTCCTTTCCTTAATGAATGGGTGGTTCTCATGTACCTGTCCTTTCATTAATGAACGGGGCTCTCTCATAGACCTGTCCTTTCCTTAATGAATGGGGACCTCTCATGTACCTGTCCTTTCCTTAATGAACGGGGGTCTCTCCTGTACCTGTCCTTTCCTTAATGAATGGGTCACTCACATGTACCTGTCCTCATTATAATGAATGATTCACTCTCATGTACCTTTCCTTTTGTTAATGAATGGGTCACCCTCTTGGACCTGCCGTTTGCTTAATGAATGGGTCACTCTCATTTACCTGTCCTTTCCTTAATGAATGGGTGACTTTCATGTACCTGTCTTTTCTTCAATGAATGGGGGTCTCCCATGTACCTATCCATTGCTTTATGTATTGCGTTCTCCTATGTAACTGTCGTTTCCTTAATGAATGGTGTCTCTCATGTACCTGTCCTTTCCTTAATGAATGGGGGTCTTCCACGTAGCTGTCCTTTCCTTAATGAATGGGTGACTCACATGTACCTGTTCTCACCATAATGAATGATTCACTCTTATGTATCTCTCTTTTCCTTAATGAATGGGGGTCTTCCACGTACCTGTCCTTTCCTTTATGAATGGGTGACTCACATGTACCTGTTCTCACCATAATGAATGATTCACTCTTATGTATCTCTCTTTTCCTTAATGAATGGGTCACTCTCATGTACCTGTCCTTTCCTCAATGAATGGGTCGCTCTCATGTACCTCTCCTTTCCTCAATGAATAGGTGACTCACATGTACCTGTCCTTTCATTAATGAATGAGTTGCTCTCATGTACCTGACCTTTCCTTAATGAATTGGTCGCTTTCATGTGCCGGCCATTTCCTTAATGAATGGGCGTCTCTCATTTACCTATCCTTTACTTAATGAATAGGTGACTCACATGTACCTCTCCTTTCCTTAATGATTGGGTCGCTCTCGTGTAACGGCCTTTTCCTAAATGAATGGGTGTCTCTCATGTACCAGTCCTTTCCTTAATGAATGGGTGGTTCTTATGTACCTGTCATTTCCTTAATGAACGGGGCTCTCTCATAGACCTGTCCTTTCCTTAATGAAAGGTTCATTCTCATGCACCTGTCCTTCCCTTTATGAATGGGTCACTCTCATGTGCCTGACCTTTCCTTAATGAACTGGGGTCTCTCATGATCCTGCCATTTCCTTAATGAATGGGAGTCTCCCATGTACCTGCCGTTTACTTAATGAATGGGGGTCTAACATGTACTTGTCCTTTCCTTAATGAATGGGTATCTCTCATGTACCTGTCCATTCCTTAATGAATGGGAGCTACCCATGTACTTGTCCTTTCCTTAATGAATGGGGGTCTCTCCTGTACCTGTCCTTTCCTTAATGAATGGGTCACTCTCATGTACCTGTCCTCACCATAATGAATGATTCACTCTCATGTACCTTTCCTTTTGTTAATGAATGGGTCACCCTCATGGACCTGCCGTTTCCTTAATGAATGGGTCACTCTCATTTACCTGTCCTTTCCTTAATGAATAGGTGACTTTCATGTACCTGTCTTTTCTTCAATGAATGGGGGTCTCCCATCCATTGCTTTATGTATTGCGTTCTCCTATGTAACTGTCGTTTCCTTAATGAATGGTGTCTCTCATGTACCTGTCCTTTCAATAATGAATGGGAGCCTCCCACGTAGCTGTCCTTTCCTTAATGAATGGGGGCCTATCATGTACCTGTCCTTTCCTTATTGAATGGGGCTCTCTCATGTATGAGTGAATCATTCACCATAATGAATGATTCACTCTTATGTATCTCTCTTTTACTTAATGATTAGGGGTCTTCCACGTACCTGTCCACGTAATGAATGGGGATCTCTCATGTACCTGACCTTTCCATAATGAATGGATAACTTTCATGTACCTGTCCTTTCCGTAATGAATGGGTCGCTCTCATGTACCTGTCCTTTCCTAAATGAATGGGGGTCTCTCATATACCTGTCCTTTCCTTAATGAATGGGTGACTTTCATGTACCTGTTCTTTCCTAAATTAATTGGTTGCTCACATATACCTGTCCTTTCCTTAAAGAATGGGTTGCTATCATATACCTGTCCTTTCCTGAATGAATTAGGGTCTCTCATGTACCTATCCATTCCTTAATTCATATGTGACTCTCATCTACCTGTCCTTTTCGTAGTGACTGGGTCGCTCTCATGTACCTGTCCTTTCCTTAATGAATGGGGGCCTCTCATGTACCTGTACTTTCCTAAATTAATGGATCGCTCTCATTTACCTGTCCTTTCCTTAATGAATGCGTCTCTCATGCACCTGTCCTTTACTTAATGAACGGGAGTCTCTCATGATCCTGCCTTTTCCTTAATAAATAGATTACTCTCGTGTACCAGTCTTTTCCTAAATGAATGGGTCAATCTCATTTATCTCTCCTTACCTTAATGAATGGCTTGCTCTCATTTACCTGTGTTTTCCTTAATGAATGGGTGGCTCTCATTTACCTGTCTTTGCCTTAATGAATGGATCACTCTCATGTACCTGTCCTTTCCTTAATGACTGAGGGTCTCTCATGTACATGTCCTTTCCTTAATGAATGGGTGGTTCTCATGTACCTGTCCTTTCATTAATGAACGGGGCTCTCACATAGACCTGTCCTTTCCTTAATGAATGGGGACCTCTCATGTACCTCTCCTTTCCTTAATGAATGGGGGTCTCTCCTGTACCTGTCCTTTCCTTAATGAATGGGTCACTCTCATGTACCTGTCCTCATCATAATGAATGATTCACTCTCATGTACCTTTCCTTTTGTTAATGAATGGGTCACCCTCATGGACCTGCCGTTTCCTTAATGAATGGGTCACTCTCATTTACCTGTCCTTTCCTTAATGAATAGGTGACTTTCATGTACCTGTCTTTTCTTCAATGAATGGGGGTCTCCCATGTACCTATCCTTTGCTTTATGTATTGCGTTCTCCTATGTAACTGTCGTTTCCTTAATGAATGGTGTCTCTCATGTACCTGTCCTTTCCATAATGAATGGGAGCCTCCCACGTAGCTGTCCTTTCCTTATTGAATGGGGCTGTCTCATGTACCTGTCTTTTGCTGAATACATGGGGGTCTCTCATGTACCTATCCTTTCCTTAATGAATATGTGACTCACATGTACCTGTCCTTTGCTTAATGAATGGGGGTCTCTCATGTACCTGTCCTCACCATATTGAATGATTCACTCTTATGTATCTCTCTTTTCCTTAATGAATGGGGGTCTTCCACGTACCTGTCCTTTCCTTCATGAATGGGTGACTCACATGTACCTGTCCTCACCATAATGAATGATTCACTCTTATGTATCTCTCTTTTCCTTAATGAATTGGTCGCTCTCATGTGCCGGCCATTTCCTTAATGAATGGGCGTCTCTCATTTACCTATCCTTTACTTAATGAATAGGTGACTCACATGTACCTCTCCTTTCCTTAATGATTGGGTCGCTCTCGTGTAACGGCCTTTTCCTTAATGAATGGGTGTCTCTCATGTACCTGTGCTTTCCTTAATGAATGGGGGTCTCTCATGTACCTGTGCTTTCCTTAATGAATGGGTCACTCTCAAGTACCTGTCCTTTCCTTTATGAATGGGTCACTCTCATGTAACTGTCATTTCCTTAATGAAAGGTTCATTCTCATGCACCTGTCCTTCCCTTTATGAATGGGTCACTCTCATGTGCCTGACCTTTCCTTAATGAACTGGGGTCTCTCATGATCCTACCCTTTCCTTAATGAATGGGAGTCTCCCATGTACCTGCCGTTTACTTAATGAATGGGGGCCTAACATGTACTTGTCCTTTCCTTAATGAATGGGTGTCTCTCATGTACATGTCCATTCCTTAATGAATGGGAGCCTCCCATGTACTTGTACTTTCCTTAATGAATGGGGGTCTCTCCTGTACCTGTCCTTTCCTTAATGAATGGGTCACTCTCATGTACCTGTCCTCACCATAATGAATGATTCACTCTCATGTACCTTTCCTTTTGTTAATGAATGGGTCACCCTCATGGACCTGCCGTTTCCTTAATGAATGGGTCACTCTCATTTACCTGTCCTTTCCTTAATGAACAGGTGACTCTCATGTACCTGTCCTTTCATTAATGAATGAGTTGCTCACATGTACCTGTCCTTTCCTTAATGAATGGGGGACTCTCATGTAACTGTCCTTCTCTTAATGAATGGGTCACTGTCATGTACCTGTCCTTTCCTTAATGAATGGGGGTCTCTCATGTTCCTGTCCGTTCCATAATGAATGGGAGCCTCCCACGTACCTGTCCTTTCCTTAATGAGTGGGGGCCGATCAGGTACCTGTCCTTTCCTTATTGAATGGGGCTGTCTCATGTACCTGTCTTTTGCTGAATACATGGGGGTCTCTCATGTACCTGTCCTTTCCTTAATGAATATGTGACTCACATGTACCTGTCCTTTGCTTAATGAATGGGGGTCTCTCATGTACCTGTCCTCACCATATTGAATGATTCACTCTTATGTATCTCTCTTTTACTTAATGAATGGGTCACTCTCATGTTCCTGTCCTCACCATAATGAATGATTCACTCTCATGTACCTTTCCTTTTGTTAATGAATGGGTCACCCTCGTGGACCTGCCTTTTCCTTAATGAATGGGTCACTCTCATGTACCTGTCCTTTCCTTTAATGAGTGGGTCGCTCTCATGTACTTGTCCTTTCCTTAATGAATAGGTGACTTTCATGTACCTGTCCTTTCTTCAATGAATGGGGGTCTCCCATGTACCTATCCGTTGCTTTATGTATTGCGTTCTCCTATGTAATTGTCGTTTCCTTAATGAATGGGGTCTCTCATGTACCTGTCCTTTCCTTAATGAATGGGGGTCTCTCATGTACCTATCCTTTCCTTAATGAATAGGTGACTCACATGTACCTGTCCTCACAATAATGAATGATTCACTCTCATGTATCTCTCCTTTCCTTAATGAATGGGTCGCTTTCATGTACCTGTCCTTTCCTTAATAAATAGGTGACTCACATGTACCTGTCCTTTCCTTAATGAATAGGTGACTCTCATGTACCTGTCCTTTCATTAATGAATGAGTTGCTCACATGTACCTGTCCTTCTCTTAATGAATGGGTCACTCACATGTACCTGTCCTCATCATAATGAATGATTCACTCTCATGTACCTTTCCTTTTGTTAATGAATGGGTCACTCTCATGGACCTGCCGTTTCCTTAATGAATGGGTCACTCTCATTTACCTGTCCTTTCCTTAATGAATAGGTGACTATCATGTACCTGTCTTTTCTTCAATGAATGGGGGTCTCCCATGTACCTATCCTTTGCTTTATGTATTGCGTTCTCCTATGTAACTGTCGTTTCCTTAATGAATGGGGTCTCTCATGTACCTGTCCTTTCCATAATGAATGGGAGCCTCCCACGTACCTGTCCTATCCTTAATGAGTGGGGGCCAATCAGGTACCTGTCCTTTCCTTATTGAATGGGGCTGTCTCATGTACCTGTCCTTTGCTGAATAAATGGGGGTCTCTCCTGTACCTGTCCTTTCCTTAATGAATGGGGGTCTCTCATGTTCCTGTCCTCATCATAATGAATGATTCACTCTCATGTACCTTTCCTTTTGTTAATGAATGGGTCACCCTCATGGACCTGCCGTTTCCTTAATGAATGGGTCACCCTCATGGACCTGCCGTTTCCTTAATGAATGGGTCACTCTCATGTACCTGTCCTTTCCTTTAATGAGTGGGTCGCTCTCATGTACTTGTCCTTTCCTTAATGAATGGGTGACTTTCATGTACCTGTCTTTTCTTCAATGAATGGGGGTCTCCCATGTACCTATCCGTTGCTTTATGTATTGGGTTCTCCTATGTAACTGTCGTTTCCTTAATGAATGGGGTCTCTCATGTACCTGTCCTTTCCTTAATGAATGGGAGCCTCCCATGTACCTGTCCTTTCCTTATTGAATGGGGCTCTCTCATGTAGCTGTCCTTTGGTTAATGAATGGGGGTCTCTCATGTACCTATCTTTTCCTTAATGAATAGGTGACTCACATGTACCTGTCCTCACCATAATGAATGATTCACTCTCATGTATCTCTCCTTTCCTTAATGAATGGGTCGCTTTCATGTACCTGTCCTTTCCTTAATGAATGGGGACCTCTCATGTAACTGTCCTTTCCTTAATGAATGTGGGTCTCTCATGTACCTGTCCTTTCCTTAATGAACGGGAGTCTCTCATGATCCTGCCTTTTCCTTAATAAATAGATTACTCTCGTGTACCAGTCTTTTCCTAAATGAATGGGTCAATCTCATTTATCTCTCCTTACCTTAATGAATGGCTTGCTCTCATTTACCTGTGTTTTCCTTAATGAATGGGTGGCTCTCATTTACCTGTCTTTGCCTTAATGAATGGATCACTCTCATGTACCTGTCCTTTCCTTAATGACTGAGGGTCTCTCATGTACATGTCCTTTCCTTAATGAATGGGTGGTTCTCATGTACCTGTCCTTTCATTAATGAACGGGGCTCTCTCATAGACCTGTCCTTTCCTTAATGAATGGGGACCTCTCATGTACCTGTCCTTTCCTTAATGAATGGGGGTCTCTCCTGTACCTGTCCTTTCCTTAATGAATGGGTCACTCTCAGGTTCCTGTCCTCACCATAATGAATGATTCACTCTCATGTACCTTTCCTTTTGTTAATGAATGGGACACCCTCTTGGACCTGCCGTTTCCTTAATGAATGGGTCACCCTCATGGACCTGCCGTTTCCTTAATGAATGGGTCACTCTCATTTACCTGTCCTTTCCTTAATGAATGGGTGACTTTCATGTACCTGTCTTTTCTTCAATGAATGGGGGTCTCCCATGTACCTATCCATTGCTTTATGTATTGCGTTCTCCTATGTAACTGTCGTTTCCTTAATGAATGGTGTCTCTCATGTACCTGTCCTTTCCATAATGAATGGGAGCCTCCCACGTAGCTGTCCTTTCCTTAATGAATGGGGGCCTATCATGTACCTGTCCTTTCCTTATTGAATGGGGCTCTCTCATGTACCTGTCCTTTGCTGAATGAATGGGGGTCTCTCATGTACCTATCCTTTCCTTAATGAATAGGTGACTCACATGTACCTGTCCTCACCATAATGAATGATTCACTCTTATGTATCTATCTTTTCCTTAATGAATGGGGGTCTTCCACGTACCTGTCCTTTCCTTAATGAATGGGTGACTCACATGTACCTGTCCTCACCATAATGAATGATTCACTCTTATGTATCTCTCTTTTCCTTAATGAATGGGTCACTCTCATGTACCTGACCTTTCCTCAATGAATGGGTCGCTCTCATGTACCTCTCCTTTCCTCAATGAATAGGTGACTCACATATACCTGTCCTTTCATTAATGAATGAGTTGCTCTCATGTACCTGACCTTTCCTTAATGAATTGGTCGCTCTCATGTGCCGGCCATTTCCTTAATGAATGGGCGTCTCACATTTACCTATCCTTTACTTAATGAATAGGTGACTCACATGTACCTCTCCTTTCCTTAATGATTGGGTCGCTCTCGTGTAACGGCCTTTTCCTAAATGAATGGGTGTCTCTCATGTACCAGTCCTTTCCTTAATGAATGGGTGGTTCTTATGTACCTGTCATTTCCTTAATGAACGGGGCTCTCTCATAGACCTGTCCTTTCCTTAATGAAAGGTTCATTCTCATGCACCTGTCCTTCCCTTTATGAATGGGTCACTCTCATGTGCCTGACCTTTCCTTAATGAACTGGGGTCTCTCATGATCCTGCCATTTCCTTAATGAATGGGAGTCTCCCATGTACCTGCCGTTTACTTAATGAATGGGGGTCTAACATGTACTTGTCCTTTCCTTAATGAATGGGTATCTCTCATGTACCTGACCTTTCCTTAATGAATTGGTCGCTCTCATGTGCCGGCCATTTCCTTAATGAATGGGCGTCTCACATTTACCTATCCTTTACTTAATGAATAGGTGACTCACATGTACCTCTCCTTTCCTTAATGATTGGGTCGCTCTCATGTAACGGCCTTTTCCTTAATGAATGGGTGTCTCTCATGTACCTGTCATTTCCTTAATGAATGGGTCACTCTCATGTACCTGTCATTTCCTTAATGAAAGGTTCATTCTCATGCACCTGTCCTTCCCTTTATGAATGGGTCACTCTCATGTGCCTGACGTTTCCTTAATGAACTGGGGTCTCTCATGATCCTGCCCTTTCCTTAATGAATGGGATTCTCCCATGTACCTGCCGTTTACTTAATGAATGGGGGCCTAACATGTACTTGTCCTTTCCTTAATGAATGGGTATCTCTCATGTACCTGTCCATTCCTTAATGAATGGGAGCCTCCCATGGACTTGTCCTTTCCTTAATGAATGGGGGTCTCTCATGTACCTGTCCTCACCATAATGAATGATTCACTCTCATGTACCTTTCCTTTTGTTAATGAATGGGTCACCCTCATGGACCTGCCATTTCCTTAATGAAAGGTTCACTCTCATTTACCTGTCCTTTCCTTTAATGAGTGGGTAGCTCTCATGCACTTGTTCTTTCCTTAATGAATGGGTGACTTTCATGTACCTGTCTTTTCTTCAATGAATGGGGGTCTCCCATGTACCTATCCTTTGCTTTATGTATTGCGTTCTCCTTAATGAATGGGGTCTCTCATGTACCTGTCCTTTCGTTAATGAATGGGAGCCTCCCATGTACCTGTCCTTTCCTTATTGAATGGGGCTCACTCATGTACCTGTCCTTTGCTTGATGAATGGGGGTCTCAAATGTACCTGTCCTTTCCTTAATGAATAGGTGACTCACATGTACCTGTCCTCACAATAATGAATGATTCACTCTCATGTATCTCTCCTTTCCTTAATGAATGGGTCGCTTTCATGTACCTGTCCTTTCCTTAATGAATGGGGACCTCTCATGTAAATGTCCTTTCCTTAATGAATGTGGGTCTCTCATGTACCTGTCCTTTCCTTAATGAACGGGAGTCTCTCATGATCCTGCCTTTTCCTTAATAAATAGATTACTCTCGTGTACCAGTCTTTTCCTAAATGAATGGGTCAATCTCATTTATCTCTCCTTACCTTAATGAATGGCTTGCTCTCATTTACCTGTGTTTTCCTTAATGAATGGGTGGCTCTCATTTACCTGTCTTTGCCTTAATGAATGGATCACTCTCATGTACCTGTCCTTTCCTTAATGACTGAGGGTCTCTCATGTACATGTCCTTTCCTTAATGAATGGGTGGTTCTCATGTACCTGTCCTTTCATTAATGAATGGGGACCTCTCATGTACCTGTCCTTTCCTTAATGAATGGGGACCTCTCATGTACCTGTCCTTTCCTTAATGAATGGGGGTCTCTCCTGTACCTGTCCTTTCCTTAATGAATGGGTCACTCTCATGTTCCTGTCCTCACCATAATGAATGATTCACTCTCATGTACCTTTCCTTTTGTTAATGAATGGGTCACCCTCATGGACCTGCCGTTTCCTTAATGAATGGGTCACTCTCATTTACCTGTCCTTTCCTTAATGAATAGGTGACTTTCATGTACCTGTCTTTTCTTCAATGAATGGGGGTCTCCCATCCATTGCTTTATGTATTGCGTTCTCCTATGTAACTGTCATTTCCTTAATGAATGGGGTCTCTCATGTACCTGTCCTTTCCATAATGAATGGGAGCCTCCCACGTAGCTGTCCTTTCCTTAATGAATGGGGGTCTCTCATGTACCTGTCCTTTGCTGAATGAATGGGGGTCTCTCATGTACCTATCCTTTCCTTAATGAATAGGTGACTCACATGTACCTGTCCTCACCATAATGAATGATTCACTCTTATGTATCTATCTTTTCCTTAATGAATGGGGGTCTTCCACGTACCTGTCCTTTCCTTAATGAATGGGTGACTCACATGTACCTGTCCTCACCATAATGAATGATTCACTCTTATGTATCTCTCTTTTCCTTAATGAATGGGTCACTCTCATGTACCTGTCCTTTCCTCAATGAATGGGTCGCTCTCATGTACCTCTCCTTTCCTCAATGAATAGGTGACTCACATGTACCTGTCCTTTCATTAATGAATGAGTTGCTCTCATGTACCTGACCTTTCCTTAATGAATTGGTCGCTCTCATGTGCCGGCCATTTCCTTAATGAATGGGCGTCTCTCATTTACCTATCCTTTACTTAATGAATAGGTGACTCACATGTACCTCTCCTTTCCTTAATGATTGGGTCGCTCTCGTGTAACGGCCTTTTCCTTAATGAATGGGTGTCTCTCATGTACCAGTCCTTTCCTTAATGAATGGGTGGTTCTTATGTACCTGTCCTTTCATTAATGAACGGGGCTCTCTCATAGACCTGTCCTTTCCTTAATGAATGGGGGTCTCTCATGTACATATCCTTTCCTTAATGAATAGGTGACTCTCATGTACCTGTCCTTTTCTTAATGAATGGGTCGCTCTCATGTACCTGTCCTTTCCTTAATGAATGGGTCGCTCTCATGTACCTGTCCTTTCCTTAATGAATGGGTCGCTCTCATGTACCTGTCCTTTCCTTAATGAATGTGGGTCTCTCATGTACCTGTCCTTTCCTTAATGAATGTGGGTCTCTCATGTACCTGTCCTTTCCTAAATGAACGGGAGTCTCTCATGATCCTGCCTTTTCCTTAATAAATAGATTACTCTCGTGTACCAGTCTTTTCGTAAATGAATGGGTCACTCTCATATACCTGTCCTTTCCTTAATAAATGGGGGCCTCTCCTGTACCTGACCTTTCATTAATGAATGGGTCTCTCTCATGTACCTGTCCGTTCCTTAATGAATGGGTCTCTCTCATGTACTTGTCCTTTCGTTAATGATTGGGTCACTCTCATGTACCTGCCGTTTACTTAATGAATGGGTCTCTCTCATGTACCTGTCCTTTCCTTAATGAATAGGTGACTCTCATGTACCTGTCCTTTGCTTAATGAATGGGGGTCTCTCAAGTACCTGTCCTTTGCTTAATGAATGGGGGTCTCTCAAGTACCTGTCCTTTCCTTAATGAATGGGTGAGTCTCATGTACCTGTCCTTTCCTTAATGAATAGGTGACTTTCATGTACCTGTCTTTTCTTCAATGAATGGGGGTCTCCCATGTACCTATCCTTTGCTTTATGTATTGCGTTCTCCTATGTAACTGTCGTTTCCTTAATGAATGGGGGCCGATCAGGTACCTGTCCTTCTCTTAATGAATGGGTCACTCTCGTGTACCTGTCCTCATCATAATGAATGATTCACTCTCATGTACCTTTCCTTTTGTTAATGAATGGGTCACCCTCATGGACCTGCCGTTTCCTTAATGAATGGGTCACTCTCATTTACCTGTCCTTTCCTTAATGAATAGGTGACTATCATGTACCTGTCTTTTCTTCAATGAATGGGGGTCTCCCATGTACCTATCCTTTGCTTTATGTATTGCGTTCTCCTATGTAACTGTCGTTTCCTTAATGAATGGGGGTCTCTTATGTACCTATCCTTTCCTTAATGAATATGTGGCTCACATGTACCTGTCCTTTGCCTAATGAATAGGTGACTCACATGTACCTGTCCTCACCATATTGAATGATTCACTCTTATGTATCTCTCTTTTCCTTAATGAATGGGGGTCTCTCATGTACCTGTCCTTTCCTTAATGAATGGGGGTCTCCCATGTACCTATCCTTTGCTTTATGTATTGCGTTCTCCTATGTAACTGTCGTTTCCTTAATGAATGGGGTCTCTCATGTACCTGTCCTTTCCTTAATGAATGGGGGTCTCCCACGTAGCTGTCCTTTCCTTAATGAATGGGTGACTTTCATGTACCTGTCTTTTCTTCAATGAATGGGGGTCTCCCATGTAACTATCCGTTGCTTTATGTATTGGGTTCTCCTATGTAATTGTCGTTTCCTTAATGAATGGGGTCTCTCATGTACCTGTCCTTTCCTTAATGAATGGGAGCCTCCCATGTACCTGTCCTTTCCTTAATGAATGGGGGTCTCTCATGTACCTATCTTTTCCTTAATGAATAGGTGACTCACATGTACCTGTCCTCACAATAATGAATGATTCACTCTCATGTATCTCTCCTTTCCTTAATGAATGGGTCGCTTTCATGTACCTGTCCTTTCCTTAATGAATGGGGACCTCTCATGTAACTGTCCTTTCCTTAATGAAAGTGGGTCTCTCATGTACCTGACCATTCAGTAATGAATGGGGGTCTCCCATGCACCTAACCTTTGCTTAATGAATGGGGGTCTCCCACGTACCTGTCCTTTCCTTAATGAATGCGTCACTCTCATGTACCTGTCCTTTGCTTAATGAATGGGTGACTGTCATGTAACTGTCCTTTCCAGAATGAATGAATGGTTCTCATGTACCTGTTCTTTCCTTAATGAATAAGTGTCTCTCATGGCCTCCTGATCTACACATATGCCTGTAGAATTTATTCAATCCTTGAATTGACCATGAAAATGCAATTAAGCCTGAATATCAAGTGATTTTTATTTCAATAGTATCACAGAGCATTAAGATCATAAGGATATCAGCTGGGACATGAACTGGGTACTCCTGACTCAGAGGGAGAGGCATTACCATTGTGCCACAAGGACCCTCCAAGTTTAGTTTATTTTATTTAACCAACCTGTTCAGAGATGTTGTGGCTGTGTTCGCCGAGCTGGGAATTTGTGTTGCGGACGTTTTGTCCCCTGTCTAGGTGACATCCTCAGTGCTTGGGAGCCACCTGTGAAGCGCTTCTGTGATCTTTCCTCCGGCATTTGTAGTGGTTTGAATCTGCCGCTTCCGGTTGTCAGTTCCAGCTGTCTGCTGCAGTGGCCGGTATATTGGGTCCAGGTCGATGTGCTTATTGATTGAATCTGTGGATGAGTGCCATGCCTCTAGGAATTCCCTGGCTGTTGGTTTGTGTGCTGTTATGAGTCCTAGTGGTCGCAGTAGTCTGGCTGTCAGTTTGGAAATGCTCTTGATGTATGGTAACATGGCTAGTCCTTTGGTTGAGGCATGTCTTCATTCCGTTGTCTTTCTCTGAGACATCTGTTGATGAAATTGCACGGATATCCGTTTTTGGCGAATATTCATCAACAGATGCCGAAGGGAAAGACAACGGAACGAGGGCATGCCGCAACCCAAAGGACTAGCCACACTACCATACATCAGGAGCATTTCTGAACTGACAGCCAGACTACTGCGACCACTAGGACTCATAACAGCACACAAACCAACAGCCACGCTCAGACAACAACTCACCAGAACGAAGGACCCAATACCCAGCATGAGCAAAACCAATGTAGTGTACAAAATCTCATGCAAGGACTGCACAAAACACTACATAGGACAAACAGGAAAACAGCTAATGATCCGCATCCATGAACACCAACTAGTCACAAAACGACACGACCAGCTATCCTTAGTAGCCACACACGCAGATGACAAGCAACATAAATTCGACTGGGACAACACTACTATTATAGGACAAGCCAAACAGAGAACAGCCAGGGAATTCCTAGAGGCATGGCATTCATCCACAGATTCAATCAATAAGCACATCGACCTGGACCCAATATACCGACCACTGCAGCGGACAGCTGGAACTGACAACCGGAAGCAACAGATTCAAACCACTACAAATGCCGGAGGAAAGATCACAGAAGCGCTTCACAGGAGGCTCCCAAGCACTGAGGATGTCACTTAGACAGGGGACGAAACATCTGCAACACAAATTCCCAGCTCAGCGAACAGAACCACAACAACGAGTACCCGAGCTACAAATCTTCTCACAAACTCTGTTCAGCGATGTTATGATACACTTCTGGAGCATGAACATGGGTCCTTCGGTGCAGGATGCTACAACTATGCCACAAAAAGCCCCCAAAAAGATGCTACCCCTGACATTATAATGCCCCCTCTGTGCTGCTTCAGAGTGTTAGCTTGGTTGCCTTGACCAGACTTTGAACCCAGAGCCTCCTGAGTCAGAATCGACAGTGATAAACCAGTGAACCAAGGCTGAGGGCATTTGATCCATTGGAAAATCCTCAATGCCCAGGACCTCTCATTGCCTTGTCTTGCCTTAATACAGTACAGACTCGTCTGTCAATCAGCTCTCCACATCGTTTTTAAAAACTTTTCTTTTGCTTCTCTTGATTTGAAAGTGTTCAGCTGCCAATCAAACCTCAAGAGAGAGAATACAGTCCACAAAACAAAAGCACAGTGACTGCATCACAAACACTATAAAATAATTCACAACCTCTCCTCACCCAACCCTGCCAGTAAAACCCCTGTGCTAGATTATTTTCCTCGCCCTAGAGATGACCAATTCAGTTCTGTAAACTCATCATTGTGTTGGAACCTCATGGATACATGTAGCAGACCGTCCTCTGTTCAACACATTTTGTGCACAAGCCCCGAATCTACCCCACGCCTCCACACATTCACTTGTCATTTGTGGGAATTTTGCTTCCCGTTTGCCTTAAATGGAAGAAGATGTCACAGAGTTATAGACATACAGCACGGAAACAGACCCTTTGGTCCAACCAGCCCACGTCATGTTCCCCAACTAAACTCGCCCCATTTGGCCCATAACCCTCCAAATCTTTCCTATTCATGTACCCAACTTTCTTCTGAACATTATTTGAAGAGCTTGCAAACAAACATCAATTTATGTAGAACCATAAGCAAAAAAAATCCCTTTAATATTCTGAAAGGACAACGGAAATTGCATTCAAAAATAATTTTCACTTTAGTTGCATTTTTAATGTTGCTAAAATATTCTAGGTCCTTCATAAATGTGACGATCAGACAAAATTTGATACCAGACCACATAACGATGTGTTTGCTTGTTGAAGAAGGTAAGCTTTCAAAAGTGTTTTAAAAGTGAAGGGGCTTAATAAAGAGGGAATTCCAGAACTTAGGATGCGGACAGCTGAAGGCCCAGATGCTAATCAGGAAATGATGGAAATCAGGGATGTATGAGATGCCAAAATGAAAGAGATGTAGGACAGAGTGAAGGATTAAGCAAACATGAATCATAGCGAGTCTGACTGATGGGGAAACTCGCTCCTTTGCAAGTGGAAATGAAGATTGCCGACTTTGTGTTATGAGCCTTGTGTTCTGAAGGATGCATCGTTCGGCCTTAGACAGCCACAAAGAACACTCTATCATGGAGCTCCTTCGAAAAACTGATAAATGGAACAAAATAAAGGATGACAATTGGCCTTTAAAAAGAAAACTGTCTCAAAATGCCAGCACGACACACTGTAGTTAGGGCCAGGGCTTTAAATAATTGCAGTTCATGCAATCAGCAGGTTTTAAGATGCACTTCATTTAGAAAACCCTTCCTAACCTTCAAGTCTCATCATTAATCAAATGACAACGAGTGGAGTGTTAATGAGATCCTGCATTATCAATGAAAATGTCAAAATGTGCATTTGTTTTTACTTCTTAGTAAGTACATTTTCTGAAACAATTATAATATCTAAAGATGTCTCCTGGAGTATCTCTTTATAAGCCAACATGGAAACACACAAAAAAGCAGCAGGAAGAGGCTGTTCAGCCCTTCAAACCTTCTTCACCATTCATATCGATCATGGCTAGATGTCTAGCTCAGTAGCTTGTTCCCACATTCTCTCTGTATCTTTGAAAAGCTTTAGCCCTAAGAACTATATCTAACTCCTCAAGTTAAAATTCACACAACACCAGGTTATAGTCCAACAGGTTTATTTGGAGGCTCTAGCTCTCGAAGTGCTGCTTCTTCATCAGGTGGTTCTGATGAACCTGCTGGACTATAACCCTAGTGTGCGAATTTTAACTTTGCCCACCCTAGTCCAACATGGCTCCTCCACATCCTAACTCCTTGACATTCAATGTTTTGGATTCAGCCACTTGCTATGGCAGAGCATTTGACAGGCTCACCACTCTCTGTGTTTCAGCTGGGTGAACATATTTATGAAGAGGATTTCCCTCAGTTTTCGCTAACTCAAACCCACAAGTTAAATCTCACTTCCAAAAACACCAAGTGCTGGAGAAACCCAACAGGTCTGGCAGCATCTGTGGAGAGAAAGTAGAGTAATCGGTTTGAGTCCAGTGACCCTTCTTCAGTTAAATCCTCCTTTTTACCTGTGAGTATTCTCAAGGCAGTGCACATGCATTGTGCTACGCAAATTGGATATTTAAATGCTGCTTCCCTATCTCTGTAACATCCATCAAACCTGCAACCATCTGTGACCTCTGTAATCTTACAACTGCAACATTTTGTTCATCCCCATAGTCCCATCGCGCCACCATTTTCAGCCACGCCTTCAGCTCCCTGAGTCCTAACCATTAAAGTTCCCTCCAAAAAACCCTTTCTTCTCTGCCCTTCCTCTTTTCAGCAACTATTTTGCACGCACCTCTTTGACCAAGCATTTGGTGACTTATCCTACAGTCTCTTTATGTGACCTGACATAAACACAAACATTTCTCTGATATGATGCTGTAACACAATGTGGGGTGATTCACTCCATGGCACGCAGAAAAGTGCTACATGAAAAACATTGATGCCACTGGTTTTTCTGATACACCCTTCTGCAGCTCTTAAATATCATCGCTTCAAAACAGCAGACCGTCTTCTACATGAAGAAGTTGGACTTTAAAGAGGTGAAATTCAATACAAAAGAAGAAATTCGACTCACTAGTTGACATGTAGAATTGGTACAGCACAGAAACGGTCATTCAGTCCATCGTCTCAGTGCTAGCTCTCTGCAAGAGTAATTTAGCGACTCTTACTCCACCATCCATTTCTTGTAACTCTGTATTTTGTTTCCCCTTTAGTTACTTGTCCAGTTGCTTTTTGAGGCTGTATGAATCTACCTGCTTTACATCTCCACGTAATGCATTCCACACCCCAACCACTCACAGGGTAAAATGGCTTTTCCTCATGTCATCTTTTACAATGATTTCACAACTGTATCTTCTTGTTCTAACCTGTTCCATCAATGGGAACGATTTCCCTCTAGGATCTGTCCACACCACTCGTAGCTTTGAAGAATCTCAAAAATCTCTTCTCAGCCTTCTCTTCTATAAGGAGACCAACCCTAGTATGTCCAATAACTGACATCCCTCATCCCTGCAACCACTCTCAAATATCTTTTTCTCCCCCTTTCTAAAGCCTTCGCATCCTTGTAATGAAACGTTCTAGGCTAATCCCCAGTCTTTGAGAGTTTACTGACCTTCACTTGGAATAATAGTGCTATGAAGGTTTCATATTTAATTTTTTGAGGACTTGTGTTTTATGGGATTGTGGAAAATTTCTGTGGAGATATCTGTATTGTTTCTCTAAATGTTAATGAAAAGACACTTCGGAGCCATTTTTAAAAAGGCAGTTCTAGGAAACCACATGACTTCAGTTCGTATGCTTTGAAGTCACTTTGTAGAAATCAAAGCCTGGATTGTTTGAATGCCAATTAAGGAAGGAACCAACTGAGGAGAAAACTGTGCAGCTCTTCCCTCTGCCATTCTGAAACACCCCGCTTCCAGTGTGAGACACAATGAGCATCTGTAAAATGTCTCAATACTTCCTCAATACTCAATGTGTCCTGAGCAAGCCGCATTGCTGTATCTGCCAAGACCCCAGGGACATCTACGCTAGTGACCAATCTACATCTGTCAAAATGCCAGACTAGCACCATCTGAACATTCAACATCTTGTCGTTTTTTGCCTTCAAGAACTGACCATCATCAGCCCAAATGGTCTTTTCTTCCCCTAAAGTCAAGCTCTCCAGAGAGAAATCCACTTTTTTTCTCTTGACCTACTTTGTTGGGTTTTATAGAAGGGCAGACACGTACATTTTCACAATACTGTCTGCATCTGTTCATCAATTTTTGTTGTACAATAAATAAATAACTTTGGGTTTTTCAAAGAAACCTAGTTGATACATCTCATTATTCTAAGTCTAATATAGGAAAAGATACACTTGGCACTATTAGAAATCGGTAAAATAATTATTGTCATATTGTGACCTAGGAAATAGTGGGTCTAGAGAAAGACAATGCATTTGCCCCATCCTACTCATAACACTTGTAAGGACTCTACAGTTGTATTCCATGTCCCTGTGAAATGTATTGGAGGGAAATCACTAATGGTTCCTCTTCATTTCTATACAGGGCAAGCTCACTATGCTCCCTCCTGCAATCAATTTGGTTTTCCAAGCTCACTAAGCCAAGGTAAAGAATTCAGCTGGGGTACTGAAGGTTATAGAGTCATAGAATTGCACAGCACGGAAATAGAATCTTCGGTCCAACTCTTCCATGCCTACCAGATATCCTACACTAATCTAGTCCCATTTGCCTGCGTTTGACACATATCCCTTTAAACCCTTCCAATTCATGTACCCATCCAGATGCCTTTTAAACGTTGTAATTGTACCAGCCTCCACCACCTCCTCTGGCAGCTCATTCCAAGCATCTCGTATCCCATCCCACTGTGGACCCCAACCTACAGCACTTAGCCACCCCACTCTGCACTCTCACCTCAGCGCCACTTGTACTGACCCTCAGCTAAATTCCTGAAGGAGATGAGGGAACGGAGGCTGGGATGCCCAGATTCCCAGCTCTACAAACCATTTCCCATCTTCACGTTTGTTTCTAAACATAACTTCTTTAGTTCACAACAATACCAAAGTGATATAAGAGGGTCAGATTCTGGAAATGGAGCAGATCTGTCAGCGTGAGGCTAAAAGAGATTAGTTAATATTTTTCAGATAGAAACCTTTCATTGAAAATCAATCATTCCTGATCCTCAGACCCTGATAACATTGGCTGCATATTTTTAGCATTTGCTGTTGAAAAGACCCTGCCTAATCCATCCTGGGGATGAAGCTCTCACATGAAACATGCATTTTTCAGTGTTGCAGATGGAGGTAAATCCCTGAGGAAGAATCAGTTTTTAAAAAACCCAGCAGGTTTCATTGCTCAGGGAAATGAATACCACGGCCTGACATTTTAGCCATTGTCTATAAATAAATAAATATTTCCTGTGCTTCAGCGGGAGCAAAAGGTATCAATTCTGAATGGGCATTAAATGCTGTTGAAATCTATCTTCAAAAGGCAGAAATATCCTATTTTACTCTCTCTAGAATGTGTTAGCCATAGCTCAGTTGATAGCATTCTCCTCTCAGAATCCAAAGGCCTTGGGCTTAAGCCCCATTGTGTATATAATCCAGACCCACATTCCAAGTGCAGTACAGCATTGCCAGAGATGCCAGCTTTGCATGGGATGTTAAACTGGTGCTCAAACTACACTCTTGGGTGAATTTACAGGATTCCACAGCACTATTTAATGAAGGGCAGTTCTCACAGGTTCCCATATCAAATTCGATCCTGTCCTGAAGTCTCCTTTTTAGAAGCCAGCATTTAATCACACACCTGGCCAGGTTATCACATAGGTAAACAAGCAGGAGGCTGGAAGAACACAGCAAGCCAGGCAGCATCAGGAGGTGGAGAAGTCAACATTTTGGGTGTAACCCTTCTTCAAGACTGAGGGTGTGTGGAAGGGGAGCTGCAGATAAAGAGGAAGGAGGAGGTTTTGGATGGGAAGAGGGGCAGGGTGGTGAGGTAGGGATAGGTGAAGACAGGTAGAGGGTATGATCTGATTGGTCGATGGGAGGAGTGAATCTGGTTGGTAGCCGGAAGGAAGGGACGGTCAGAGAAATAGAAGGGAAGGGCAAGGGCTGGGAAGAGAGTCGGAGGATGGGAAGGGAGGTTATTTAAAATTGGAGCACTTAATGTTGAATACGCCAGGCTGTAGGCTGCCCAGGTGGAGGATGAGATGTTGTTCCTCCAATTTGCTATCTGATTCACTGTGGCAATGGAGGAGGCCAAGGATGGTAATGTCAGAAAGGGAGTGGGGAAGGGGAATTAAAATGGGTGGTGTCTAGGAGATCCGGTCAGCCCCTGTGGGACCGGCTGAGATGCTCAGCAAAATGTTCCCTTAGTTTATGTTTGGTCTCTCTGATGTAGAGAAGACAACATCAAGAGCACTGGCAAGATTGGAGGAGAGGCAGGTGATAGTCTGCCATTACACACTAGCCATTATTAGCCACTAACAGTCCCCATTAACAGCTATTCACCCTCTTAGCCAGATCACTATTCATTCCTTTGTTTGTCCAACTGTTCTTCTCTCTCTGGGCTCTATCACCATCTATCACTTACTCCTCACCCCCTTCCCCAGCCCAATCTTCTGCATATGAACCAACATTTTCCAGTTCTGAGGAAGGGTCACTGGGTCTGAATCATTAACTCTGATCTCTCTCCATAGTTGCTGCCAGACCTGCTGAGCTAGTCCAGTAATCTTTGTTTTTGTTTTAATCTTGTCGTTCTTCATTCCTCATTTGGAAGCACAATGTTGTTTTTCCAATTACTCAACCATGTTTTATCAATTCTGCAATTAATTTAGTTTTAATCTGGTCTTGGGAGGTGGGGCATATTCATTGTCAGTCTCTGGTTTTCCTCAGCCGACCATAACTTCAAGAAGATTAAGAGTCAACACCATAGCATTCAAGACTAAAGGCCAACCACTGGAGAATGGTGAGACAATAGATAGATGTTTGATGACTGGCAAGGATGCAATGGGCTGAATAGCCTTCGCCATGCTGCAAAAGCTATGTGACTGGAGTCATTCACTAATCAGTTCAGTTGGGTTTGGAAGCCTCCTTTCTCTGAGAGACAGTAGTTTGCTTTTCTTTGAAAAAAGCATCCTTTTCTGGCTGCATTTGCAAAATTTATTGCACATATTTTGGAATTTGAGCTTCCAGTTTCTGTGGTTGTGAATTCAGAACCACTAAAACCGTACCCTGATTACTAAAATAGTGCTTTAGAATTTTATTAAGTTCTTACAATTGGAACTAAGTGGCTCTCGGTAACATTACCACATGTTTCCTATTTGTGATTGTATAGTTCCTGTAGCAACAACAGTATATTTTAACATCTGAATTTTCCACATGAAATTAAATCCATCATTCATCAGGGAATAGTGACTGAGCTACTAATTAAGCCAACTGTTGCAGGGTGAGGCTTATTAAAATGAGGAAAGCTACCATTTCTCATGTATAAAATATGCGTCACACTTGAAAAACAGTTCAATACTTGCTGCAGTTTACGACTAATATTTGGTCAGTATCCGATGCCTGACACTCGTGATTTATGCAACTAAATGGAGTCATTAACATTTCCTATGATCCAATCTGAGAAGCAGTTTAGGATTTTGCTAAACTCATTTTGGAAGCAATATTCTCTTTATATGTTGAGGTAATAGCGATCCTTGCTTCTCAAGCAATGCACATTAAAATATTACAGATTTGCCAGCTGCCATTTTCTGATATATATACCACTGATTTCAACCACTCTTTGAGTGAAGACGTGCTTCCAGTTATTATTCATGAATAGCCTCATTCTAATTTTGAGGTAGTGCCCTTTGTTCTGGATTCCTTTTCCAGAGAAAATGGTTTCTCTCCGTTTCAAGTCTCAGCAACCACTAATCACTGTAACCACCTCAGTCAGATCATTCCATTAATCTTAGAGAGAAGCCTATCTCTGCAATCTGTTCTTACAGTCTGACCCTTTTAGCTCCAGAATGATATCCCATTCATTGAGGTCAATCAATGAAAAGTGCAGGAAGCTGGCAAATAACGACAGCACTTCTGTAGCGTCCTGACTATTGTAAAATACCTCCAAGGAAATTCATAAGCGTATTATCGAACAGAATTTCATACTCAGCCATGTAATGAGATATCCTGGAAGGTGACCAAAAGTTTGACCAAAGGAGTCGATTTTAAAGAACAGTCAAAAGATAGAAAGAAAGGGAGCGATTATGGAGAGGGGTAGGAAGGGAAATCCAGAGAAATGTGGGTTTTTCCTCCAGCGGAGTATCTTTACCTGATTTGGCAGTGTTGGCTATCCTGGTTACATTGCAAACTAGACCAGGACATTCTAGATGTAAGTTTGCTCGCTGAGCTGGAAAGTTCCATTTCAGACGTTTCGTCACCATTCTAGGTAACATCATCAGTGAGCCTCCGGTGAATTGGTGTTATGACCCACTTTCTATTTATGTGTTTAGGTTCCGAGGGTTGGTGATGTGATTTCCTGTGTTGCTGTCATTTCCTGTGTTTGTGATATCATTTCCTGTTCTTTTTCTCAGAGGGTGTAGATGGGGTTCAATTTGAAGTGTTTGTTGATACAGTTCTGATTAGAATGCCATGTTTCTTCCTTCATGTCGTGTATCTCGGGATGGTTAGACAATCAGTTACTGGGCAAGGTTATTCACATTTGTCTTCCAAGCACAAGCTGTGCTGGGGATAGTAATCCAGTCTCCATTGGTGCTGCACAATAATGCAGCAAAACAATGTGAAAATCTTGTTTTGATGTTCAACATTTAATGATCATTGATCTGATAGTACAAACCACAGACTCTGCCGATCACGGAGTGTAAAAGTAGCGTGATATGGATCAATCTCCACTTAGTACATATGTCTTAAAGTGGTTTGTCATTGAACTGTGGTCCATTGTCAGACACTATCCGTTCTGGGATACTGAATAAACTGAAAACAGTGATCATCTTGTCAGTGATGGCCGCATTGGTCATGTTATAAATGACAATGGAAGGTTCAGAGAAGTAATCTATCACAAGGCTGTAAACTTCCCCAGGCACTGGGAATATGTCTGTCCCTACGCTTGTCCAAGGAGTGGATGGAACGCCTTGTGAATGGAGGGTCCCCCTCCACTGCTGGGGGCTGGTATATTCTGCCTGCCTCAGTGGCATTCACAAGTGTTTGAATATCCTGATTCATCTCTGGCCAGTACACAGACTCGCATGCTAGCTGTCCTGTGAGCCCCTGCTGTAACGTGGATATGGTATTGTGGCATCATGGCTTCAACATTAGAACTTGTTTGCCCTTGAAAATTACTTGTTGTGAAATATGAAGTTTCCCTCTGTATGACTAAAATGAAAAGAGCCATCTCAGGAACTTTATCTTTACACTGTCAGGTCATCCTTAAGTCTTTTACAGCCTTTGTAGTTGTTCAGCTTTAGAAGTTTGCTGATTATAAGGGTGGCACGGTGGCTCAGTGGTTATCACTGCTGCCTCACAGCACCAGGGACCTGGGTTGATTCCAGCCTCGAGTGACTGTCTGTGTGGAGTTTGCAAATTCTCCCCGTGTCTGTGTGGGTTTCCTCTGGGTGTTCCGGTTTCCTCCCACAATCCAAAGATGTGCAGGTCAGGTGAACGGGCCATGTTAAATTGCAAAGGTGAGGACTGCAGATGCTGGAGATTAGAGTCAAGATTAGAGTGGTGCTGGAAAAGCACAGCAGGTCAGGCAGCATCCGAGGAGCAGGAGAATCGACGTTTCAGGCAAAAGCCCTTCATCAGGAATAAGGCCATAAGTGTAGAAGGGAACTGTAGAGTAATAGGGGTAGGGTAATGTGTCTGGGTGGGTTACTCTTTGGAGGGTTGGTGTGGACTTGTTGGGCCAAATTGCCTGTTTCCATACTGTAGGGATTCTATGAAATAACTGCTCACACTGGCTCTGGCCAAAATGCAACCAATCGACATTGAGAGCATTAAGAATTTCATAGCCAAGAGCGTGAATGCATTGATCAAGAGGATTAGCTTGGTCTTTGTGTGGGTTGGATAATCTGAATGTCAGATATAATCATCCCGGTACCTGGCTTATAGTTTACTTCAAAGTCAAATTTCTGTAGATCATTGACTGTTTCGCTTGTTGTTATTGAAGTTAATTCTTAGCTTGAGCTAGTCTTCGAGAACCTTCCAGATCTTTTCTGGTTCGTTCTGACCATCACTGGAAGGAACAGAAGTGTACATTCGGTGAAGTGCCTCCTTGCCAATAGTAAGTAAGATTCTCATCACCTGCTCCTTGGGATCATCTGTCACTTCATCTGTAAAATAGAATTGTACATGCTGTTTGGGCAGATAATTATCAATAAGAACATAATTGGATATTCGACTCATAATTAAGTGTTCATCTATTTCTTTGTTCATTTATTTAGTAATAGAGTGGATATTCATTTCTTTCCCCTTTTGCTGATCCCTCCTTTAATTATTCCCTTTCCTGTTTCTGTGTTCCCGTTTCCTTGTTGCTACTTCTTTCATGGCCTTGACCCCTTTAAGAGTGTTGTCTTTAGAAATACAGGCTTGTCGTAGCAGGTTTCTGCCTGTCAGTGGTATTCATGTGAAATAAGGATGTCATACCACGTCTCTTAAAACTTTAGCATCAATTTGAAGAAAGAAAATGGGAAACCAGCCAAAGTCTGGAGTGAAGTAAGCCTTTTTGGTCGACAAAATTGTTTTTGCAGTGCTTTTTAAGTTGTCATTTTTTTGAGTAGAGTAGTACTTCGTAGCTATGTTTTCAGGATCATTTAACTTTACAAAATCAGAACTGTAGTCTCTGAGTTATTTTAAATAAGAGTGCTTAATGTATAACCTATGGTTTTGTTTGTATTCTAGCACTTTTTTTTTAAATAGAGCAGTATTAGAAATTTCTTATAACTTCAAGTTGTTAGATTTTAATCAGAAAGAAATCATAGAATCCCTACAGTTTGGAAACAGGCCCTTCGGCCCAACAAGTCCACACCAACCCTCCGAAGAGTAACCCACCCAGACCCATTCCCCAATTACTCTACATTTACCCCTGACTAATACACCCAACCTACTCATCCCTGAACTCTATGGGCAATTTATTATGGCCAATTCACCTAACCTGCACATCATTTGATTGTGGGAGGAAACTGGAGCAGCCAGAGGAAACCCATGCAGACACGGGGAGAACGTGCAAACTCCATACTGACAGTCACTTGAGGCTGGAATCAAACGCAGGTCCCTGGCGCTGTGAGGCAGCAGTGCTAAACACTGAGCCACCGTGCCACCTCAAGTTATGCGTGCTGTCCTCCAACTGGTCAATGTCCTACCTATAGATTTCTCTATACACACAGAAGGTGATGTGGCTGGTTGTTTGAATTCTTTGATATCAAAGGCTTTGATGTTAAGTTGGTCTTCAATTAGTTTTCTGAGCATTGACCATTAAAATATTGGAGCGTTTTATAAATGGCCACCACTGCTAACCCTGATGTGAGCTTTGGCTCCAGTATTGTACTTGGCAATGCTTACATTGTCCACATAATATAAGAAATGTGGTGTGAATAACTGGCACTGAAAGATTTAACCAATGTTTATGACAGCTGCTTATTATATACAACCACTACATTCATAAATGAAAGTGTTTGGTATAATATTAGATTACAGCAGAAGAATATGCTGTAATGGTGTGTCATGCTTCAACTGATCCATGTTAAGATGGAGTTTGTGATCTTTTTACTCTACATCACAGTGATGATGCCATGAGTATGTTTCTGAAAGCTATGCTGTATTTCTTATAGGTGTACTGATTTACAGACCATCTGATGTAATGCAATAAAAGGCACAGCTACCAATGGCAAAGCAACTAAAATAAGAAGTGAGTAAGCCACAAGACTTGGAGTACGGCAATGACCTCAGAGGACTTTAGAGGTTATAGAGAGAAAACAGTTGAGATCACAAAATGTGTAAACAAGGGTGAGAATTTCTAAGTTGAGGTGTGACCTTTAGAATTGAACCTACTTCGACTGACTGTGAAAGAAATGCTGCCTGTGTAGCTCACTTGGGAGGAGAGGCTGGGCTCAATAAGTGGAAATAATCAGAATTGACTGCAATACAATGGTTCCTCGACACTTTGGAAGAAAAATTATCACATATATCCATTCAAGCGGGTATTGCATCTGATGTTGTCCTCGAATCAGCCATTAAAAATCTCTTCTGACAATAACAGTCCAACTGACTGATGCCTTGGTCTCTCAAGTGAAAGAAATATTGAAATTAAAGCGATTAATATTTTAAAATCTGGGCTTTTATGATAAATAATGGAAGAAAGGATCTAAAAATAACACAAAAGAAAATAGGCAGGTTGATGTGTAGACAGATGAAGTAAAAACACATTTCTCGGACAGACAAGAGAAACCTGGATGTCATCTCAACAGACTCGTGTGAAGTCCGTTCCCTGCAAAATGTCAGTTGGCTTTACTTCCCTGTGATTTCAGACTTCTCTGGTGTATTTTCAATCACACTTTTCTGATTCAAATCGACCTGCCTGAAATTTGTTGATGAACGGCTCAAAGCAAGTGTCTCCATCACAAATTGTTAACAAGTTGACCTTTGTATTACTGACTTAAAAAGCAAGAGATGGAGATTCAGGAAGGGATCGGGGAGGCGACTATAGCAACAGCTCCAGCATCACAGCCCAGTGTGGAATGAGCGTGCGGTCAGGAACCTCCCCTGCTCTCTGGGGCAGTGGCGGGTACAGGCAGCTGAGGTGTCCCAGAGACCGAGTTAAATGGAGGAGATTAGGCCCCAGCATGACGAAGCACTGAAGAAAGACTGTTAAACTTTAAACTATATTCCTTTCTTTTTCTAGTTTATATTAAGAATGGACTTTAATGTTAACTATTACCTTGTTTCTTTATTTTTCTACTAATTCTACTTAACCTTGTTAACTTTGTTTCTTTTACTACTCTTTATCTAAGGTTTTCGAACCTCAGTACCTATATACCTAAGATGGCGCCATGTGCAGCAACATTACACACTGTACTCCTGTACTTGAGTACATATGACAATAAAATCTAAATTTAAAGATTGATATCAAAGAGAGACAAAGGAAGTTGTGAGAACACATGAGAAAAAAAGAGGAAAAAGGAAGAGGGAAAGCGCAAATAGGATGCACTTGGAGGAGGGTAAGGTAGGAGGGTGTGTGTGTCTGATGGAGATAAAAGGGGGTCCCATTTTTACCCACTCAAAACCCATCTAATCAAACCATGTTAAAATCAGCCCCCCCAGACAGAAGAACCCATTGACACAATTTGTTGTTCTCAACAGTTTCTGCTTGTTTGTTGAAATCACAGAAAAAAATAAGAAGCACTTGACTCAGGAAGACTGATTTCCATATCACATTTCCTGATCAGCATTCCCATCAATAAGGCTCCAAATTAGGAAAGGATACTGGAGGGTTTGTCCTTGGATGTTCGGATCAGAGAGAAGGAAAGAGTTCAAAAAGAGGTCAATGGCTGGAGTTTTCCACTGGTGTGGACAATGGGGGGGAATCGTTGGGAAAACATAGCGGAAATGCATAAACAATGCAAGAAATTAATTTCCCATTTCCTATTTTCTCATAAAGGGCAAATTCAGGATTTCACTAATGGGTGGGCACCCATCTCACTTCTACACTTTTGCATCTCATCGTGAGCTAAACTCACCTCATTTCTGTGCAGTTTCCAATTCTCCCCTCCTTTCCCGAGAATCCAGACAGCTCCAAATCCCGAGATGGGAGTCGGGGTGGTTACCTGGTGACAGCAGCTCTCTGCTTGCTTGTTTGGGCCTCCATCCAAAGGTAATCACCATCATCTCACCGTGTGCTCCACAGACACTACCCTCTTCCGCCCATCACCTACACAACTGGGCATTTCCGAAGTGCCAGTCTGGCCAGATCATCATTTGGATCATGCCACACATCATTCAGCCCTTCAGGACTTCGCCTCAGAGATCAGGGACTCAGAGAACTTTCATATCACTGCCAGTTGTTCAATGTGCAGGGACACACGTACATCCACACAGGATGCATCATGTAATTGTTAGAGTACTTTCCTAGCACTCACTCGCTTTGGAGCCTGCCCACACCTTTGGCTTGTGTTGTAGTTTAATGCCTCGGTTCTTCAGTCTCTGCCTGTTTGGCTTTTTAAAGGAAGTTTGTCACTGTTCAGAGCACCAAACAGTCAAGGTGATGTTGCTACATCAGTGTCACACCTACAGCATGTGCCAGCAGGTGAGGGGACAAACATACTCTACATGCTTCAAGCAAATGGTCATGTCTCAAAGTCAGAAGGGACCAGTCCTTGGTGGAATGAAGGAACACACTAGTCAGTCAGGGGAGTACTGTGACAGTCCGATTTGTCCCATCTCAGGCCAAGGGGTTAGCTACAGTCAGTCAGCAACATGATCCTAATACGATTGGGGATTTGTGTTCTTATAGACCAGAGATTGAGCTATAGTCGGTCATGTGCCACGTCCAGGGCAAATGTCAGGAATACTGGAGAGCAGTTCCTGGGTGAATAGTGCTTGCCTGGATGCAACATTTTCACAAAGTTTAGTCTCTTCAGCGCAGACCTTGTTCTTTCGGAAGAGGAAGTTAACCCTGCAGACAGGGTCGGCACCCCCATCATGGCAGAGGCCGACTGCCCGACTCCAAAACAGCCTTTTCAAAGTAGCCCAGCCTGTCCATTCTGGGGTATCCCGGCAGTGGCAAGCTGTTCTGGGTACAGTGAGTATTGCATGGGGCTAGATGGAGGGAGGTAGTGAATGAGGTGAGTTTGATAAGATAGAATGGGAGATCTCACTGGGGGTCTTGCAGAGAGAAACTCTCCATGAAACTGTACAAAACTGACATGTAGCCAAATAAACGTTAAGTTTCAATCCCATGACATGTAACCTTGCCATGTTTCAGAACAAGTCAAATCTGGATATCAGGAATAATTTTGTCTCTTTTGCAGTTCACCCTTAAATGTGTGTTCTATCCACACTCTCAGGCCCTCATCACTCATTACAGCTCATTGTTTATTTTCCCCTAATTATTTGATCCCTGTGCCTCTCATTCTCAAACCTTTCATGAGTGAAAACATTTCTTCCCTCTTTCCACTCAACCTCATGATTTTGAATATTTATGAAAATGGCTTAATAACGTGGCCATTGTTTTTGAGCAGCGGAGTGCTGTCATCTGGAAGGTGTTGCCTGAAGGGAGAATTGAAGCTGATTGAAGAGGAAATGGGACAGCTCTGTGAAGGAGAAACATTGACAAGACAGTGGGGTCAGAGAAAGGTGGTCGATCTATTTGGAAAATTTCAAACGAGCTTGTGTGGTGTACCAGGTGCCAAATGATATGCCCCCCCTGTGCAGCATTATTCGACACATCAATCATTTCTTTGGGAGGAACCTCAATGTTTAGAGGACCGTACCAAGGTTATCAGTGCGGTGTTGACTCTGGTCTGCATATATCTGACTGTCTCCATTATCAGGCTGCTTAATGCCATAGAGACCCAGTCATTGTCTGCCTGGTACACACACAGACCTTGCACTCTATTGCTCTAGCTATAGGTGCTCTCCCAGTATTCCCTGCCACATCATCCCTCACTTGCTCTCACCCACCCCAACTTTGACACCACTAGTCCTGTGTGCCCTCTGTCCTGCCTACTCACTCACTTGGAACACCTCCTGACCTGTACCAACAGTACCAGCCTGTGCCCCCATTTTCATCACCATTAATTCCTGCCTATCTCTCACTCCAGGAGCTAGGGAGCCCACAACAGGGCAGAAAGGTACAAAAGGGATGGTGGACATCCAACATACAGCTCCTCACCCCTTATGACTGGAGAATCCAGACCCTGACAGCCCTGAGCAGCTGATTGACTGTGTGCAAGCCCCTGGACTGGTACCCGAGATGGCCTTTGACCTATTGAGCCAGGATCCTGTGGCCAAAGGCTATCTCCATTCACTTGACCGAGGACTGCTGACCACTGTAACAAGAGTCCTGTCATTGTGGCTGTGCTAAATGCCTGGGCAATACTGAGATTCTGGTATCTCTGGCTGAGACAGGGCACTAGAGGCGAAGCAAGGCAAATATGCAGTGAATATTCAGATACACTCAGAATGAGGGAACATCATGAGAGCAAGCAAATGGGCGGCACGGTGGCACAGTGGTTAACACTGCTGCTTCACAACGCCAGAGACCTGGGTTCAAAACCCACCTCGGGCAACTGTCTGTGTGGAGTTTTCACATTCTCCCCGTGTCTGCGTGGGTTTCCTCTGGGTGCTCCAGTTTCCTCCCACAGTCCAAAGATGTGCAGGTTAGGTGAATTGGCCATGCTAAATTGCCCATAGTGTTAGGTGTAGGGGAATGGGTCTGGGTGGGTTGTTCTTCGGAAGGTCGGTGTGGACTTGTTGGGCTGAAGGGCCTGTTTCCACACTAAGTAAGTAATCAAATAGCACTGAGAAATCCAGTTTTGAACTGGGCGCACATCATTGAAAATAAGCTGTCTTTGCTGCAGCATTCCAATGATAGTTACCATTGTGTCCCACGATGACGTATAGAAACATCCTGGGATGAGATCAGAGATGTGCCATGACAGTTCCTCAATGTTGGTACATGTTGGATGCCAATGACCATCGACGTGGGGTGCTTGCGGCTGCTGATCATGAGGTGTGCCCTGAGGTGTTGGTACCCAATGTCCAAAAGGGAGCAAGCAGTGAGCTGAAGTCCCAGTACCCGCTCTGACTTCCATTCCTGCTGCCCAGTTTGCTCATGGGCAGGTGGGAGGATAGATGGCTGCATATTAATGAGGTAAACTGTGCCTTTAATCAAGTATCAATCCCCCATCATAGTCAACGGCAATAAGGGCTGCCGAGCAAAAACCTTGTCTTGATGCTTGGAACTTAGTGAGTTGTTCCCAACGTCAAGATGGTCCTCGCTGAAATTCTCAAATGAATTCTTGCCATTTAAACAACTATAAGATTCCTCCCATGGCCTTTCATCTGGAACCTGGTGAATGAGATGTTTTTGAGAACTCTCTTCGACCTCTGTGACACTTTGGGAAATACCTATCTATCTCTGCTCCTCAATTCAGGCCTTTGTTTCTTCCCCAGGTTTAATAGTTCCACAGTTGTCAGCCATGCCCTTGGGTCCTAAACTCTGGGATTTCCTGTGAAACATCTCTATCCCTCTCTCTTCTTCTTTAAGGCACACCTCAAAACCCACCATTTTGTCATCTCCTTATGCCACTTTGTGTCAAATGTTGTCTGACAATCACCTCTAAGATGCACCTCAGGATGTTGACTGCTATAAAAATCGTTGCTATTGAAAATAAACCCTATGAGATGAGAGAATAATCAACATTTAACTTGGAACTTAAGTATTAAAATCCCTTTCTTTAAATGATGGTAATTTTAGATTTTTAAAAAAGGCAGCCAGTTCCCCAGAAGGAAGATGTCGACACAATGTACTGGTGAGATTATATACAATCAATCTAACGCCACTGGGCATATTGATATGTTGCAGAACTAGTTAACGATACACATCAGTCTTATTGATCAGCAAACTGATACAGTAATTAATCATCCCTCTTCTATAAGCAGCATTGCCAGTGCTTAATAAAGGACAGAATAATTTATTTTCATTATTTTCAGAACAAATCTCTGTTGCAAAACACATCTCCTGCGGGGCCCTGAGCAGTTGCAGCAGCTGTTTTGGGCTGTAGATAGCCTTGTATCTCGGCACATGTCAGTGAAAATTAATTTGTGATTATCCACGATAGCCCTGGTACCTGAGTACTCTGCTAAACCTAGCTTTTCAGTCCACTGTATGAAGATAATTCCTTTCCTGAGGTTGGCCCAGCACCCCCCATATCGGTTTCGGTAGCACAGAGAGGGAGTGCTGTGCTGTCGGAGATGCCATGCTATTGATGAGCTGCTAAACCCAGGCCCCCATCTCTCTTCTCAGAAGGGTATTAGAAACTGTACTGAGAATAAGGTCTGAGCCACTCTTGCCAATGTCCTGGTTAATCCTGAACCAAAAGCAAGACGGTAAGGGATTACAGTAATTGGTCAAGTCTCTGTTCCTGGTAGCCCCTAGTAACAAGGAGGGCAGTTTGCCATGGAGTTCAGCTCCCAGTGTGAGCCTGTGTGTGCTGAATTTTAACATGGGGAGGCTGATCCTCCATCACAGCCACCACTTGGTTTTGACTGACCAACAGACTCTCCTGTTCTGCCAAATAGCACATTGGAAAGATGCTCTTGTGATTGTGGCATCTGTTTGGCCATATTACAAATGCACCTTCCCTGGCCATTGACTCATAGAGTGGGACTCGAACCCAGACCTTCTGGCTCAGAGGTAGGGACATTGCACAATGACCTCCTATCTGCTCAGCTATCTCATTGCTATTTATTGAAACTGTTCGCAATTTCCTCGCTGTGTTTCCTACATTAAAAGGGTGAGTACATTTCCTTTGGACACGAAGAAGATGCTATATAAATGCAAGTTCCTCTTTCACTCTTTGATTGGCATGTGGTGTTCCAGTTGACTGTGTGCAAGCCCTTGAACTGGTATCTGAGACGGCCTTTGACCTATTGAGCCAGGATTCCTGAGGCTGAGATATTCAAAGGTGAGGCAGGGGAAAAGCCAGCACTAGGACCTGATGGGACACTTCTTTGAGAGACACAGAATAGTTGACGAAGTTAAGTACAATGCAGCTTTGCACGGACGTGACTGGTGCATGCGGTGTTGAAAAACAGGAGCTATAAAATAAACTTAAATTAAATAACATAAAGTTAAACATAAATTTTAAATTGCTGCTCACATCAACATGCAGTTACTGATGTAAGTGTCCTAGGCAAACGAAGTTGTAACTAATAGGACAGTGGCAAATTTAGTACCGATGTACCTACTACCCAAGTAACAATCAGTGCTCAAAATGGATTTGCAGAGCAGGAGAGTGGGAGTTCTGGGACCATTTAAAAGATGCTGAAGTATTACTGTGGGGAATTAGGGCCCTGCTTGATTGAGCTAAACATAGCCTCCCTTATTCTCTTGTGAGCAGACACAATGACATAGAAAATAGGCAAAAAAAAATGGCCCAGAGCTTCATAAAAAGCTGATGAGTCAAAAGTTTGCCTTAAATCTAGGCCTAAGAGGTATAGTTACACCAAGAATGCAGTGGGCCCCTGGCCTGTCATTGGTTAAGTAACCCGTGCACCTTACGTTCCACCATGTAAATGTCTGTCACAAAACAACAGGGATTTTCCCCTCACTTCTTTCTGATCTTTATGGATATGTCACCAAAAACTGACTCTTAATCATCTGTGAAATCATTTCGACATTCGTCAAAATCATATCTGGATGTTCCTCTCTCACCTGTTCATGCTGTCATCCGCCTTCCACTTGGTTCACACTCTCAAACAATTAAGATTCAGCTCAGTCATGACCAAGTTTGGGGGGGGGGTGTTGCTGAACGGACTCTTCTTCAGCTGGGTAGAACCTCATGTTGGTGGAAGGGGTCTTGGTTGTCACCTGTAGAATCGGTGAGAGACCTGCAGGCCATTCCAAGCACTTCCAGTGAAGGTGGGCCTCCCTATTGACTGAGTTCCTCAGGGACAGAGATCCTGCCTGCAAGGCACTGCCAACCAATCAGGGGGCCAGTGGCTCCTGCACTCAGCTCGCTGCCTGAAGGGAAACCTCTGAGTCCCATTGGGTGACCCCTGCCCAATGACGCATGTCCATGATCAGGCTCCTCTTTGCTCAAGGGATTCCCCTCTTTCCCTCCCTCCTCACCCCCAGGTACCAAGCCACCCACAGCTTACCAGCTCTTGGATATGCTCTCTGATAGGCTTGGCTGCATCCTGATTATTCCCAGTGGTTGTGAACTGATGGCCAAGGCCCTGAACTGCTTTTTAATTGTCCGATTAAAGGCTTCAACTGGTTGGGAATCCGAAGTCTCACCCTAAACCTAAATTTGTTAGAGACAGGGAGGTGGTGTGGATTGGGTATGCTACCACCCTGCTAGATTATTTACCCTATCTATGCTGGAGAGGATGGTTCTCACCCAACAATGTCCCAGTCTGTGTGGCCCACAGTCAGACTTGGGAACAATTGACTGGGGTGGTTATACCCAAAGCAGATAGTCGCTGGTTTGTTGGAAATCCATTCGGAGGCATGACACCTGATGGCAAATGGCACTGAACAGCATGCCAGGGGGGTTAGGGTGGGGGAAGAACAAGGAACAGATGAGGCCTGGAATCCAGGCCCTCCTATATTAGGAGGAAACTGACTGCTTCGGTGAGTCCATTCACAGGGGAGGAAGTGAGGATTGCAGATTCTGGAGATCACATTTGAAAAGAGTTTATGTCCGAAGCATCGATTCTCTTGCTCCTCAGTTGCTGCTTGACCTGCTGTGCTTTTCCAGCGCCACACTTTTTGATCGCCATTTGCATGGGGCCTGGACATCTGGCAGCAGCTCTCTAGTTGTTTATTGGAGTGAACCATGAGCCCCTTTTCCCATCATGCAATAGCAACCACACTTCACAAAGACTTGTGAAGCACTCTGGAATATCCTGAGCTGGTAACCTCTCAGAGATGGAGGCTGCATTGTGGGGGGGGGGGGGGGGTAGGCAGGTTTCAAAGTCAAATTAATGAAGAAAAAATAAAGAAGTAAAAGTTTACAAATTATTTGTCATATTGTCAGATATAATTAGTTGATTTACATCCAATTTTAAAAATAAAATATATCACAGTTATTGCCCAATTAAATTGACCATGTTTTCAAAAACAAGTTCCTTAAAAAAGTGAAAAACCAGCCAGGCCTGAGATAAAGTGGGTGATTATATTCAGTTTTGATCTCTTATCTAAGGAGGAATGTTCTGGCTATTGACAGAGTGCAAAGGTTTATCAGACTGACTCCTGGGACAGCAGGACTAATGTATGAGGAGAGACTGAAGCATTTAGGATTATATTCACTCGAAGACTTTGGGGAAATCTCATGGACAAAGATGAAAAAGGAAGAGTGCTAAACTGGGGGAAGGCCACCTAAACCAAAACTCAGCAGGAGCTGGGGAATGTAGATTGGGAGCAGCTGTTTGAAGGGAAATCCACATTCGATATGTGGGAGGCATTTAAAGGGAGGGTGATTAGAGTTCAGGAGAGATATGTTTCTGAGAAAATAAGGGATAGAAATGGCAAGATTAGGGAACCATGGATGACAGGTGAAATTTTGAGACTAGCTAAGAGGAAAAAGGATGCGTACATAAAGTCTAAGTAACTGAAATCAGATGAAGCTTTGGAAGAATATTGGGAATGTAAGACCAGTCTGAAACGAGGAATTAAGAGGGCTAAAGGAGGTGATGATATATTCTTAGCGAGCACAGTTAAGAAAAACCCCAAAGCCTTTTATTTGTAGATAAGGAGCAAGAGGGTAACTAAGGAAAGGTTTGGCCCACTCAAGGACAAAGGAGGAAAGTTATGCGTGGAGTCAGAGAAAATGGTTGAGATTCTTAATGAGTACTTTGCATCAGTATTCACTGAGGAGAGGTACATGATGGATGTTGAGGTTAGGGATAGGTCTTTGATTACTCTAGGTCAAGTCAGCATAAGAAGGGAGGATATGTTGTGTAGTCACAAAGACATTAAGGTGGACAAGTCCCAGGACCGGATGGGATCTATCCCAGGTTAATAAGGGAAGCAAGAGAGGAAATAACTGGGGCTTTAACAGATATCTTTGCAACATCCTGGAACATGGTGGAGGTCCCAGTGGACTGGAGAATTGCTAATGTTGTCCCCTGGTTTAAGAAGGGTAGCAGGGATAATCCAGGTAATTACAAACCAGTAAGCCAGAAGCTACTGGAGAAGATACTAAGGGATAGGATATGTACCCATTTGGAAAAAAATGGGCTTATCAGTGATAGGCAGCATGGTTTTGTGCAAGGAAGGTCATGTCTTACAAACCTAATAGAATTCTTTGAAAAGGTGAAAAAGTTGAGGGAAGGGATGTAGATGTCATATACATGGACTTTAGTAATGTGTTTGATAAGGTTCCCCGTGATCAGCTCATGAAGAAGGGGAAGTTGCATGGGGTCCAGGGTGTTAGCGAGATGGATAGAGAACTGGCTGGGCAACAGGAGGCAGAGAGTTGTAGTGGAAGGGAGCTTCTCAAAATGGAGATCTATGATGTGGTGTCCCACAGGGTTCCGTGCTGGGACTACCTTTGTTTGTGATGTACATAAATGAGAAGGGAGGAAGGTGTAGGTTGCATCATTAGTAGATTTGCAGATGACACTAAAATTAATGCAGTAGAAAATAGTGAAGTAGACGGTCAGAGAATATAGCAGAATGTAGATAGATCGGAGAGTTGGGCAGAGAAATGGCAGAGAGAGTTCAAACTGGACAAATGCAAAGTGATGCATTTTGAAATTTCAGAGTGAACTATACAGTAAATGGAAAAGCCCTGGGGAAATTGATGTACAGAGAGATCTGGGTGTTCAGGTCCATTGTTCTCTGAAGATGGCAATGCAGGTCAGTAGACTGGTCAAGAAGGCATACGGAATGCTTTCCTTCATCAGACGGGGTATTGAGTACAAGAGTTGGCAGGTCATGCTTCAGTTGTATAAGACTTTGGTTCGGCCGCATTTGGAATACTGTGTACAGTTCTGGTCACCACATTACCAAAAGGATGTGAATGCTTTGGAGAGGGTGCGGAGGATGTTCACCATGATGTTGCCTGATATGGAGGGTGCTAGCTATGAAGAGAGGTTGAGTAGATTAGGGTTATTTTCATTGGAAAGACAGAGATTGGATGGGGCGGGGGGTGGGGGGGGGGGGGGGGGAACCTGACTGAGGTCTACAAAATCATGAAAGGCATAGACAGGGTGGATAGCAAGAAACCTTCACCCAAAGTGGAGGACCAATTACTGGTCACGAGTTCAAAGTGAGAGGGGCAAAGTTTAGGGGAGATATACGTAGAAAGGTCTTTATGCAGAGGGTGGTGGGTGACTGGAATGTGTTGCCAGTGGAGATGGTAGGGGCGGGAGTGAAACAGACAGGTACATGAATGGGCAGGGAGCAAAGGGATACAGATCCTTAGAAAATAGACAGTACGTTTAGATAGAGGATCTGGATTGACACAGGCTTGGAGGGCCAAAGGGCCTGTTCCTGTGCTGGAATGTTCTTTGTTCTTTGAAACCTATAAAATTCTAACAGAATTAGACAGAGATGCTCTTGATGACTTGCAAGTCCAGAGACAGAGGTCACAGTTTAAGGAGAAGGGTATGCCTTTGGGACAGAGGTGAGGAGAAATGTCTTCACCCAGAGAGTAGTGAGCCTGTGGAATTCTCTTCTGCAATAAATTGTTGAACTGAAACACTGCAGTCTTTCAAGAAACGTGAAGATATGGTATTTCGGACTTAGATATAGCTCTGATGAAGACTCATTCAGACTTGAAATGTTCATTTGCTCTCTCTCCATGGATACTGTCTAATCCGCTGTGATCTCCAGCATTTGTTGTTTTCAGTACAGATTCCAGCATCGACAGTAATTTGCTCCCATAAAGCATGAGTACTGAGTTGAATGATCATCCATGATCATTTTGAATGGTACAGCACGCTCGAAGGGCCGAATGGCTTATTCCTGTTCCTATCTCATATATAGTTCCATGTTTCTATTCTTGTCTGAATGACAATTGTCTCAGTAACATCTGTGCAACAGGAAGTGTTTCGAGGTTTTTGCATTTCCTCCTAATTTTATCCCTGTTATTTATAACCGGCTGATCACTTTCAGCCACAAAGACATCACGGACTTCCTTACAGCTATTCTTCAGTTTCCTTACAGAAGGATATGGACAAAGGAATTAATCTTCCTTTAGACTTTCTTAGCCCAGCAGTCTCCCACGTTACAAATGATCAGAGAGATGTGCTGAGGATGTAGCTGAGTTTTAGATCTGTACCTTGGACATGTTGACCTCGAATTCTGAAAATAGCAGTCCCTAAGTTTACATTTAGAAGGAAAACTGTTGTGGGAAGATAAAACAAGAATTCTCTCATGATGGGGCGCTTAATAAATTTAGGGTCTGTTGTCAATTTTTCCTTAGTTCAATGTTTAAAATGATAGCAGTTTAATAAAATTGCAATATTTTATTAGTAATATAGGTACTAATATTAAAAGCAGTTTTTCCAAAAGATATACTTCATTTGTAAAATTCGTAAATGTATATTACAAACCTGACAGCTTGAAAATTACATAACGTGCAGTACATTCAACTTGTCCCTGAAAGCATCTTCCACTCTCAGGTTCCTGAATGCAATTGGAATACTCTTAATATTGACAAAATACATTTCATTCCAGGCATTCAGCCCAGGGCTAAAACATTTCAACCTGAAAGTGCAATAGAATTAAACTTTGCTCTATACACCATCTTCCAAACTGATATGCCGCAGTATAATTCCAATATTTTTGGTTTTTCTGGATGTATATTCATTGTGAGAAATACACACAAAGGATTCTTGCATGGTTTCTGACCATTCACAATACTATGGCTGAAAGATTTTAGACCAGGACCTTAGAAAATCTAAGACCCAATATGCAGGTCTTCCTTAGGGTACATCTGGTAAATCAATGTAACATTCAACTGCGTAGCGATTGGAATCAGGTGGAGCTCATTGACTACGAGATCCTTGATTGAAAACATACAAAAAAAAATACAACCAGGAGATAACACAGCATTGCACGTTGATGAGATGGGCACTGTTTGTCATTGGCCACTGTGGGGTTTCCTTTATTCCTGAAAACTGAATAAAGATTTGTGCACCTTGTGTCTCTCACTGTGTCTCACACCTGCACACACACAACATGGGGGCTGGGGAAAATATAAGCACTACCGCAGTTAGGCGGTAGTGTGGGGCAAAATAAAAACTATATAACCAGGAGACTTAGAATCCCCTCATTCTAAAGAAAAAGGAATAAAATATATAACCAGGAATCAGGTCCAGGCAGTGGGCAGTGGAGGAGGTTGTTAGGGCCAGTTGCCTACCCCTCTTCCGTGGCTATGTTAGAGCCCGGGTGTCTCTGGAGAAGGAGCACGCGGTGTCCACCAACACCCTCCAGGTTTTTAGGGAGAGGCGGGCGCCACAGGGAGTGGAGTGAATTATTTCCCCCTCCAACTCTATTTTGTTTTTTCTTATTTTTCCCCCATGTTGTGTGTGTGCAGGTGTGAGACACAGTGAGAGACACAAGGTGCACAAATCTTTATTCAATTTCCACCACCAGGAAGAAAGAAAAACACCCGAGTGGCCAGTGACAAGCAGTGCCCTTCACGAAAGGGCAGTGCTGTGTGATCAAACAGTGAAGGGGAGGGCAGGGATTAAATCAAAATAGAGTCCCCTCCAACTCTATTTTGATTTAATCCCTGCCCTCCCTTTCTCTTCCCCGTTGATGAGAAGGGCACGGCTTGTCACTGGCCACTCGGGTGTTTCCTTTCTTCCTGGTGGTAGAAAATGAATAAAGATTTGTGCACCCGTTGTCTTTCACTGTGTCTCACACCTGCACACACACATATCATGGGTGTTGGGGGGGGGGGAAAGAAATATAACCAGGAAATCTAGAATCCTCTCAGAAACAAAAAAGAAAAAAGAAAAAGAAGAAGAAAAAAGAAAATATAACCAAGAGATTTAAAAACCCCTTAATTTAGGAGACTGGCTCTGTGCTGGCTGGGCCACAGTCAGTGTGTTCCTGCTGCTTTTGGTTTTGAGAAGAAGAGTCTCTTTTCCTTTCTCCTTTTCCAGGGACAGTATTTGTTCTTTTGATTTTCTATATTGTTTTTCCTTTAATTTGAGCTGCGTTCAGCTGCACAAGCAACCACCACCACTGCTGCTGCCTCAGCCTGGGCCTGCTCCTACCACTGCAGCCTGGGCATTGCCTACAGCTTAGCTTTGCTGCTGCTGCCTGGGCCCCCACATTCGCCTACACCTGTTGCTGTTGCAGACTGGGCCCCAACTACATCTGGGCCTGCTGCTGCTGCCCTGGGGCCTGCCTTCACTGCTGCCCCATCAACATCTGGGACTATTGCTACTGCTGCTAGGGCCTTCTGGTGCCAGAATCACCACAGTCTCCTGAGACTTGCATGTGAGGAGATCCTCTGAGGCTACACAGCAGTACACCATAGCGAGCCCAAAAATGGCAGACCCCAGTCACACCTATGGCAGGGTATCCGCTGTCTTAAACACAAACCCGACCCTCTTCAGGCACCTCACTGAACACCTGGGGATTAGAGCCTATCCCCACCCAAATATGACCATCGAGGCTTGCAGTAAAGCCATGGCGAGTGCAGTCAGCCCTCTAGCCATTGGGGATGCTGCCCGAATGTATGGGAGGGCCGTATTTTTCCCGAGGACCAAGCAGGTGGTCCACCTGATCATGGAGAAGAGGCTCACAGTGGGTGGGACTTACCTACCCATTGGAGGCCACAGCCCAGAGAGTCATGATCTCTAACGTCCCACCCTTCATTTCCAGTGAGCTCCTTCTCCTCCATCTCAACACCGTGGTGAAAATCCAGTCGGGCATCCAACTACTCCTTTTCGGTCTGAAGGACCCTGCCCTCAGACACGTCTATGCCTTCCACCACCAGGTGTTTAATTGCCTGGCCCAGGAGAAAGTCACTAAGAACTCCTTTACCCTCCTCCACAAGAGCGCGGCCAACTGGAAGGCAGACAGCATACGGGGTCACTTGTGCTGTGAGGTGGGGCACATACGGAAGGACTGCCCCACCCAGGAGGCTGCCATGCCCTCACCAGCAGCCGCAGGTTGCACTGCCACACCCACCCCCCTCCCCCAAGGACAATAACGCAAAGCCCATCAGCGGGATCTAAGCCAGGGGCATCCAGTGCCTCAGCTTCTGGCAGGGAGGGGGGTGAGCGCCCAGACAGACAGAAGGCATGGAAGAACACACAACATGCCAAGCCCACCCCTGTGGAGCCAACTCCAACACCTCCCTTGGAATGAGACACTTGCCCTGCCCCAGCACTGATGCGAAAGTGCCTGGTTTTCACCCAGGCGCAGGAACCCTGGCCCCCAGCCCCACGATTCCGTGCCCAAACCCTGCCCCATTGTGACAACCCATGGGGCATCACTGACACTTCATCATGTGACACCTGTCTTCGGGATCCCTGAGCCTGAACCCTGCTCCACTCCTCCAGGCCCCAGTTCTGACCTCAGAGAACCCACTGCTGCTCCCTCAGCAGGACTCTGGGTCCCTGCCCCACCCACCAGGACAGGAAGCGAGACAGATGGCACTCCCTGACCTTGCCACACCCCCTGCTTTCCCCCAACCAATCATATTCAGAGAGAAGCTGGGGGAGGAGCCTCAGGCCCCATGACTACCAGGGAGGGCAGGTGAGGATGAGAGTGTTTCCCACAGGCACTGTCACCTCAGGGCAGAGGCACTGTCCCAACAGGAGGGAGAGGACTTCCCTGCAGCATGTTGGCAGTGCTAGAACTACCCAGGGGGGTGTATCTGTGGCACTTCCTGTGTTTCCTGCATTGTGACCTGACTTACCCAAAGACCCAGAACCCTCTGCTGCAGCCATTCCACTAGCCTCCCAGGGACCAGCCTGTGTAGGCCACAGTGCGGGCTGTAATAATAATTTTTAACACTACCGGGTCATCAAGCAGTGGAGGGGCAGACGGTGTTATCCTCACTCCTCCCTCCCAGACTGTTTTTCCGGGAGGCTTGGCCCTGGGGGAGGACCTTTTCCCCGAGGAGCTGGGTGGCCCGGTGTTGGGAAAGGAGCGGGGCCCTGAACCTCTGCCACCCGATGACCCAACCTCGGTACATTCCAGGAAGGGGAGCACTGAGGAAGTTACTGCCGGTGACCCTGGGGGTGGGGTCACTGGGGGTTTGAGGCTGGACCAGCCCCCAGTCTCACAGTGGGGGAGGGGCCGGTGACTGAGGGGGACTTCCTGGAGGAGGGTTTGGGATCAGTGGTAGACACTGGGGACAACGCAGAGTCCTGCTCCAGCGAGGATTTTGAGTCCCAAGTGCCACCCACAAGCTCCCCCTCATCCCCCTCGAGGAACTCTGGGAATTTGTTGAGGAAACTTGGAGTCGCTGGGATAGAGCCAACCTGGCACTCGACCGCTGGAGCTCCTTTGAGCGTGTATACTGGTCAGCCCACGCTGCTCGCCAGGCACCTGGGCTTGGCCTTTTACAAGCGAAAGTGGATGAGGAACTTCCTGGGTGCACTGCTAGTGAGGGCGAGGGACTTCTATGCCCCTCCCTTGTCCTCCCAGTAAATGTATAGAGTTTTAACTGTACTGGTGGTGGTTGCACAGGACTGCTGACATGAAGACTACCAAAGCCAGCCTCAACATCTCCGGCAGTAGGGAGTCACAGCGTAGATTCCAGACCCTCTCGGTCCTTCGGGATGGGAGGTATGTGGTGTGCTTCCTGCAAGAAACCCACACTACCCCGGGAGACGAAGCCACCTGGCTCCTGGAGTGGCGAGGGGGGGTCTACATGAGTCACCTCACCCGCAGATCTGGCGGGGTGGCTATCCTGTTGGCCCCGCATTTTCAGCCGGAGATCTTGGGGGTCAGGGAGCCTGTGCCAGGCCATTTGCTTCACCTGACGGTTCAGCTGGGGGGGCGCGGTGCTTCACTTGGTGAACGTATACGCTCCCCTGGCCGGGCCGAGGCAAGCGAGCCTCTTCGGAGAAGAGTCCGCTCATCTCGCTTCCATCGACGAGAACCAGTGCGTCATCCTCGGGGGAGATTTTAACTGTGTCCTCGAGGGCAGGGACCACGGCGGTGCCCGCACTGGCTGTGCATCGGGGAAGAGGTTGGGGGACTTGGTCAAGTCCTTCGACCTGGTGGACGTCTGGCGGAATCTCCATCCCGACTCCATCGCCTTCACCTTCGTGAGGCCTGGGGTCGGAGCGTCCAGAATCGACCGCCTGTACGTTTCGTGGGCGTACGCCTCCTGTTTTCCGAGGGCCTCCACATGGCAGGTGTCGTGCACGGACCATCACCTGGTGTGGGCGGAACTCCTTCCGTTCGGCGCCAGGCTTGGCTCCGCGTACTGGCACTTTAACAACCTGCTGCTGGAGGACGAGCGGTTCCGGGACTCGTTTAGTCGTTTCTGGGCCGGCTGGAGAAGGAAGCGGGGAAGCTTCCCCTCCCAGAGGCTATGGTGGGACATGGGCAAGGCTCACGTCCGCGTCTTCTGTCAGGAATACGCGAGGGGGTCGACCAAGAGGCGGAAATCCAGGATCGGGGAGTTGGAGAGGGAGATGCTCAACCTGGAGTCACGCCTCGGTCAGCCCGACGCGGACCCGGCCCTGCGTGGGGTGTACGAAGAGAAGAAGGCCGCGCTCCGGGACCTGCAGCTCCTCGGGGCTCGGGGCGCGTACATGAGGTCGCGGATTCCCCTTCTACTCGCTGGAAAAAAGGCATGGTACCCGTCAGCAGCTCCTTGTGCTGCTGGCTGACGACGGGTCCCTCGTCTCGGATCCGGAGGGCATCAGGGCCCACGTCCGAAACTATTACACGGCTCTGTTCTCTCCGGATCCGTCCAGAGAGGATGCTCGCAGAGTTCTGTGGGAGGACCTGCCGCAGCTCGACCCAGAGGACGCCGGAAGGCCCAACGCTCCCATCACTTTAGAGGAGCTGACCGGCGCCCTTGACCGGCTCTCGAGGGGCAAAACCCCGGGACTGGACGGGCTGACTGTGGAGTTCTTCAGGGCGTTCTGGGACGTCCTGGGGAACGACTACGCACAGGTCCTGGGGGAGTGTCTAAATGCCGGAGAGTTGCCCCTTTCTTGGCGCAGGGCGGTCATCGTCCTGCTGCCAAAGAAGGGGGACCTTCGTTTTTTGAAGAACAAGTATACCGTTTTGGATACTTGTGGGGGGGACGACTTACCAGGGGTAAGTAACGGGGCTCAGGCCTCTGGCACGGAGCCTGTCCCCGCTACTCAGAAGGGAAGGGTGGAGAAGAGCAGAGCAATAATAATTGGGGACTCGATAGTTCGGGGCACAGATAGGCGGTTTTGTGGGAACGAGAGAGACTCACGTTTGGTATGTTGCCTCCCAGGTGCAAGGGTACGTGATGTCTCTGATCGTGTTTTCCGGGTCCTTAAGGTGGAGGGGGAGCAGCCTGAAGTCGTGGTCCATATTGGCACCAATGACATAGGTAGGAGGAGTGCTGAGGATGTTAGACAGGCTTTTAGGGAGCTAGGTTGGAAGCTCAGAGTTAGAACGAACAGAGTTGTTGTCTCTGGTTTGTTACCCGTGCCACGTGATAGAGAGTCGAGGAATAGGGAGAGAGAACAGTTAAATGCGTGGCTACAGGGATGGTGCAGGAGGGAGGGATTTCGGTACTTGGATAACTGGGGTTCTTTCTGGGGAAGGTGGGACCTCTATAAACAGGATGGTCTGCACCTGAACCTGAGGGGCACCAGTATCCTTGGGGGGAGGTTTGCTAGTGCTCTTGGGGGGGGTTTAAACTAACTCTGCAGGGGCATGGGAACCCAGACTGTAGCTTTAGGGTGCAGGACCTGGAGTGTAGGGAGGTTAGGAATATGGCATCAATCTTAAAGGAGGGTGCCTGTAAACAGAAGAGTGGCTTGAAGTGTGTATACTTTAATGCCAGAAGTATACAAAATAAGGTAGGTGAACTCGCAGCGTGGGTTGGTACCTGGGACTTCGATGTTGTGGCTATTACGGAGACGTGGCTAGATCAGGGACAGGATTGGCTGTTGCAGGTTCCAGGGTTTAAATGTTTTAGTAGGGTCAGAGGTGGGGGTAAAAGAGGGGGGGGTGTGGCTTTGCTTGTCAAAGATAGTATTACAGCGGTGGAAAGGAAGATGGACGAAGATTTGTCATCTGAGGTAGTTTGGGTTGAGGTTAGGAATAGGAGAGGTGAGGTCACCCTGTTAGGAGTCTTTTACAGGCCTCCTAATAGTCCTGGAATCGTTGAAGAAAGGATTGCGAAGATGATTCAGGAGAAGAGTGACAGTAATAGGGTGATTGTTATGGGAGACTTTAAATTTCCTGATATTGATTGGGAAAGCTATAGTTCAAGTTCGTTAGATGGGTCAGTGTTTGTGCAATGTGTGCAGGAGAGTTTCCTGACACAATATGTAGATAAGCCAACAAGAGGTGAGGCCATACTGGATTTGGTTCTGGGTAACGAACCAGGCCAGGTATTAGAACTAGAGGTAGGTGAGCACTTTGGGGACAGTGACCACAATTCGGTGATTTTTACTCTAGTGATGGAGAGGGATAAGTGTGTACTACAGGGCAAGAGTTATAGCTGGGGGCAGGGAAATTATGATGCGTTGAGGCATGATTTAGGATGTGTGGATTGGAAAAGTAGATTCCAAGGCAAGAGCGTAATTGATATGTTGAACTTGTTCAAGGAGCAACTATTGAGTGTCCTTGATAAGTACGTACCTATCAGGCAGGGAGGAAAGGGTCGTGTGGGGGAGCCGTGGTTTAATAAGGAGTTGGAATCCCTTGTTAAATGGAAGAGGGCGGCCTTTGTAAAGATGAGGCGTGAAGGTTCAATAGGGGCGATTGAGAGTTATAAGGTAGCCCGGAAGGACCTGAAGAGAGAGCTAAGAGCAGCAAGGAGGGGACATGAAAGGTCCTTAGTGGGTAGGATTAGGGAAAACCCTAAGGCTTTCTATAGGTATGTTAGGAATAAAAGAATGACTAGGGAAGGAATAGGTCCAATCAAGGATAGTAATGGGAAGTTGCGTGTGGAGGCTGAAGAGATTGGGGAGGCGCTGAATGAATACTTTTCGTCAGTATTCACTCAGGAACAGGACATTGTTGTCGATATGAATACTGAGGCACGAATAAGTAGAATGGATGGCTTTGAGATATGTAGAGAAGAGGTGTTGGAAATTCTGGCAAGGGTGAAAATAGATAAGTCCCCTGGGCCTGATGGCATTTATCCTAGGATTCTCTGGGAAGCAAGGGAGGAGATTGCAGAGCCATTGGCCTTGATTTTTGTGTCCTCTTTGTCGACAGGAGTAGTGCCAGAGGACTGGAGGCTAGCAAACGTGGTTCCCTTGTTCAAGAAGGGGAGTAGGGATAATCCTAGTAACTATAGGCCAGTGAGTCTCACTTCTGTTGTGGGCAAAGTCTTAGAGAGAATTGTAAGGGATAGGATTTATGAACATTTGGATAGGAATAATGTGATCAAGGATAGTCAGCATGGTTTTGTGAAGGGCAGGTCGTGCCTCACAAACCTTATTGAATTCTTTGAGAAGGTGACTAAGGAGGTAGATGAGGGGAAAGCGGTAGATGTGGTATATATGGATTTTAGTAAGGCGTTTGATAAGGTCCCCCATGGTAGGCTACTACAGAAAATACAGAGATATGGCATTGAGGGTGAGTTGGAGGTTTGGATTAGGAATTGGCTCTCTGGAAGAAGACAGAGGGTAGTAGTTGATGGCAAAGGTTCATCTTGGAGTGCCGTCACTAGCGGTGTTCCGCAAGGATCTGTTTTGGGACCATTGCTGTTTGTCATTTTTCTAAATGACCTGGAGGAAGGGTTAGAAGGTTGGGTGAGCAAGTTTGCGGATGATACGAAAGTCGGAGGAGTTGTAGACAGTGAGGAAGGATATGGCAGGTTACAGCGGGATATAGAGAAGCTGCAGAGCTGGGCAGAAAGGTGGCAAATGGAGTTCAATGTAGCTAAGTGTGAAGTGATTCACTTTGGTAAGAGTAATAAAAAGATGGATTACTGGGCTAATGGTAGACTACTTGGTAGTGTGGAAGAGCAGAGGGATCTTGGTGTCCATGTACACAGATCTCTGAAAGTTGCCACCCAGGTAAATAGTGCAGTGAAGAAGGCATATGGCGTACTGGCTTTTATTGGTAGAGGAATTGAGTTCCGGAGTCCTGAGGTCATGCTGCAGTTGTATAAGACTCTGGTGCGGCCGCATCTGGAATATTGTGTGCAGTTTTGGTCGCCATACTATAGGAAGGATGTGGAGGCACTGGAACGGGTGCAGAGGAAGTTTACCAGGATGTTGCCTGGTATGGTAGGAAGATCCTATGAGGAAAGGCTGAGGCACTTGGGGTTGTTTTCATTGGAGAAAAGAAGGTTTAGGGGTGATTTGATAGAGGTGTACAAGATGATTAGGGGGTTAGATCGGGTTGACAGTGAGAACCTTTTTCCACGTATGGAGTCAGCTATTACAAGGGGGCATAGCTTTAAATTAAGGGGGGGTAGATATAGGACTGATGTTAGGGGTAGGTTCTTCACTCAGCGAGTCGTAAGTTCATGGAATGCCCTGCCAGTAGCAGTAGTGGACTCTCCCTCTTTATGGGTATTTAAGCGGGCATTGGATAGGTATATGGAGGATAGTGGGTTAGTGTAGGTTAGGTGGGCTTTGATCGGCGCAACATCGAGGGCCGAAGGGCCTGTACTGCGCTGTATTCTTCTATGTCTATGTCTATGTCTAACTGGTGTCCGGTCTCCCTCCTCAGCACGGACTACAAAATCTTCGCCAGGGTGTTGTCTTCCCGCCTGGCTTCCGTGCTGGCCCACATGATTCACCCGGACCAGTCCTACACGGTCCCGGGCCGGAGGATACACGACAACGTCCACCTGGTCCGGGACCTGATCCATTTCTGTCGACGGGCTGGTCTGCCGAGCACCTTCCTGTCTCTCGACCAGGAGAAGGCGTTCGACAGGGTCGATCACGAGTACCTGCTCGGGACTCTGCGGGCGTTCGGGTTCGGGACGCAGTTCATCGCCCGGATCCAACTTTTGTACACCGCCGCAGAGTGTCTGGTTAAAGTTAACGGGTCCCTGACGGCGCCCCTTCGCTTTGGGAGAGGAGTGCGTCAAGGCTGCCCCCTGTCCGGCCAGCTGTATTCCCTGTGCGTGGAGCCTTTCCTGCGCCTCTTGCGGAGGAGGTTGTCGGGGCTGGTTCTGCGCGGCGCGGGCACGGGGGTGGTCCTCTTGGCCTACGCTGACGATGTGCTCCTCACTTTTACCGACCCGGCTGACCTGGGGAGGATGCGGCGGTCAGTTGCTGGTGTGCGTCCACACCCAGGTCACGACGTTCCGCCTTCAGACCTTGCGGCGATACCTTTACATCGAGCCTCCTCCCAGGTGGTGCGCCCTGGCGCCGTATTTTTTCCGCCAGGTGTGTAACCTCAATTACGACACGCAGCTCTTGTTCGTCGACCGTGACGGTTTAGAGGTCGCCCTCAAGGTGCTGCCTGTCTTTTACCAGGACCTGATCACTGTCTGGAACATGGTCGAATCGCGTCACGCCTACCCTCCGGCTGGAGTAGCGGCTGTCGTCAGGGAGCCGTTGCTCAGGAATCCGCACCTCCGTACTCGTGGGTTCGAGTGGCTGTGGGAGGGGAGGGCCGTGGCGGCGAGGGCGACCAGGGTCGGGGACGTGCTGGGTGCCAGGGGCCTGGGCTGGACGCTGCCGCAGGACATAGCGAGCAGGGCAGCGGTAGACGTCCGGTACGTGGCCACTGCCATCCGACGCCTTAAAACGGCGGTGCTCGGACCCGACGTAGTGCACCAGTTGGAGGACGCTCAGGTGTGCGGTGGGATCCCATCCGCGCTCACCCCAGCCCAGTCGGAATTTCACATTGGCCCCAAGGTCCCGTACTTCTCGCGGGAGCCTGTGCCCCACAACCTGAGCCGCCTCCAAAATTTTAGTTTTGTCCCTTTTTTAAGGATGTAAAAAGACGGCCTGTATCAACTGCTGCTGCACACCATCCACCTCTTCTCCCTCATCCACCGTCCGGACACGCCTTGGCGTGCCCATTTGCCACCGGGCGGTGGAGATCCCCAGTGGAGGGCTCTCTACGCGGGAGTCCTCTCCCTTTCTCTCGGGGATCTGGGGTGGAGGGTGCTGCACGCAGCACTCCCCTGCAACCGCAGATTGCGGTGGTTCATGGACTCCCAGCCCAACTGGTTGTTCTGTGGCGCTGTGGAGTCCGTGGACCATGTATATACTGGGTGTGGGCGTTTGCATTCCCTTTTTGATTTTCTTAAAAACGTCCTTCTCTGCTTTTGGTTGCACTTCAGTCCCACGCTCCTGATCTTCGGGCACCCGGTACGGAGGAGGGAGGGCAGGTCCGAAGACCTCCTCGTGGGTCTGCTCCTGGGCCTGGCCAAACTGGCCATCAACAGGTCCAGGCAGCGGGCCGTGGAGAGGGTCGTTAGGGCCGACTGCCTGCCCCTCTTCCGGGGTTACGTTAGAGCCCGGGTGTCCTTGGAGAAGGAGCACGCGGTGTCCACCAACACCCTGGAGTCGTTCAGGGAGAGGTGGGCACCACAGGGAGTGGAGTGTATTATTTCCCCGTCCAACTCTATTTTGATTTAGTCCCTGCCCTCCCCTTCACTGTTTTGATCACACACCATTACCCTTTGATATGAAGGGCACTGCTTGTCACTGGCCACTCGGCTGTTTCCTTTCTTCCTGGTGGTGGAAACTGAATAAAAATTTGTGCACCTTGTGTCTCTCACTGTGTCTCACACCTGCACACACACAACATGGGGGCTGGGGGAAAAATAACCACTACCACAGTTAGGCGGGAGTGTAGGGGTTAAAAAAAAAGAACGAGCGTGTCAGACATTCTAATTAAAAGAGAAAAAAAACCTACTCTTCATGAATTACTCAGAGATTGATCAGTACATCTTTTTAACTTGTATTGTTTTTGGACACACTTTTTATTCCTAATCTGTGTATACGCATGTTGCATTATTTCTTCTTAATATTTAGTCATGAATAAGCCCACATTTTTGGTAATTCAAGGAAGCCTGGTCAAATTGGCTCTTTTTGAAACGTCGATTCATTTGCTGTGGGAGAAAGTATCCACAAGAGAAGGGATCTTTTATAAATTAGTCTTATTGCAACCAACCAAAGGGATAGGGCCTCCTCCTTACCCAGGAGCATGACAATCTTGGGGTATCCTGTCCAGAATTGTTACAAATTGAACTCCCACAGGGCCAAGTCATAATGATGGTAAGCCAAAGAGCTGGAGACCAGAAGTGATCAAATATTGTCTATACACCAGAAACTGCAGGAACCTCATCCCATTGCAGCTTTATCCTCTACCATTGCTCGATTAGGATTTTCCTATCGAGGAACTTGACAAGTACAGAGACCTGCAACCCTCACACTGTCAGGATATAATCAAACCCCACAGTCTTCAACCCAGAAACCGAGCGACTTCCAAATTCAAATAGAACACATTGCAAAACGTGAAGAGTGAAACCTTCAGACTGTGCAAATTTGTGAAGACAGAGACTTTGTGGGTCAGATAGAATCATGGTACACACTACTACATATTATAAAGCATGGAAACAGTTCTGGGGTGGAGGGGGTGCAGAATGTGGTATAATAGTGAAAGGGTTTTAAAGGGTTAGTACTGCCATTATGATACATCCATTATTATAATGTCAAATGGACTTATGAACAGAACAGCTGAGAATTTCAGAGGCGTAAGATCTAACACCCAGCTCTTGCTCATTGTTTTTGCAATGATAGCTGTTGTATAAATGTGACTGTAACCAGTTTCTAACATCAAATGAACGACTTTCTGTTTAATAAAGGAGCCTGTTCTAGTTAGAGCAGTAAGTGCTTTGATTATATTAGACCAATGAGTCCCTTCTTTAAAGAGAATGGTGGCAGTAAACCTACCCCAGTATGAGGTGCACACTCAACTTAACAGTTCAGCCAATGCGATTGAGGGCAACTTCTTGCACTTTGAGACCAGCAAGCTTTGGGCAAACCAAGGAAAACCTTTCACCAAATTGATGGTCCTCCAGGCACAGTTAATGTAAAATGCAATGATAACTTGGCAAATTGAAAGATTCCACATCACTTGTATTCCTAGAATTGATACACAATGCCCAATGTCTACTCCCATCACATCACTGATGTAAAGGTATGAGAGTCTGCCATCTTGTAAATGTGTCCCTTGGATACTTCCTCTTGCTGACAGATTAAACCAACAAATGCATGTAGGGAAAGCATTTGGCCATAGCATATTGTAACAATGCAATGAGATCATTGACATCTATCAGAACCAGGACACCAATCCCTGCTTTAACAATTCCAATTTCCTGATTACAATGTTGGGGATTCAGCTTAGATCTTACTGACATGAGCTTCCCAGCCACTGCCCCTGAGCAGCTGAGCTTCGTAATTTTAAGGTTACTCCCCATAGTCTGATCCCCATTGTAAAGGAAATAGTTTCTTACTATCTACCCTATCAAACCCTTTTATCATCTTAAACACCTCAATTAGTCCAACCCTTAATCTTCTATACTCAATAGATTTTGGACATTTGGAGTCTGACAATACAGAATATTTGATTCACAGCCAGTTTGTTCATCCCTGATAACCCTTATCTATGCCTCACAGACTGAGTTATCTGCCACCACTGCAGTCTAACGCCACAATTACAACAACACAAAGTGATGTCTTAACTGCTACACTCAGGGACTGCTGCACTTCCCAAACAAGGGATGATAAATCATATCAGAGTTCCGAAAACAGGAGGAAACATCTTGGGGTGCATTCTTTAACTACAAATAATCTGTATCCCATCTGATTCCAGAATCACAAAAGCTAAGCTGAAAATCCAATTTGCATACATTATTATTACATAAATAAGTTGGATTATTATCCAAAATGCGCTGTATACTCCTGATTAAAGGAAAAAGAGATGACTTTGTCATTTAATCAGCTGTAAAACATGAAGCTGCTTTAATAAAGAAAGACAGCCTTGCATTTATATAGTGCTTTACAACCTTTGGATATCTCAAAGTGCTTTACAACCAGTTACATTTGGAACATTGTCACTGTTGAAGTGTAGGAAACATGGCAGTCTACTTTGCACACAACATGACGCATAGAGTCATAGCATCATACAGCATGGAAGCAGACCCTTCAATCCAAACATTCCAAGCTGACCATAATCCTAAACTAAATGAGTCCCACCTGCCTGCGCTTGGCCAATATCTCTCCAAACCTTTCTTTTTTGTGTATTTATCCAAACGTCTTTTAAGTATTGTAACTGTACCTGCATCCACCATTTCCTCTGGACACTTATTCCACATACAAACCACTCTGTGTGTAAACAAAACTGCCCTAGTGTCATTTTTAAATCTTTCTCCTCTCACCTTAAAAATATGTCCCTCATTTTGAAATCTCCTACACTTGGAAAAAGCACCTTCTATTCTTATCTGTGCCCCTAATAATTTTATAAACCTCAGTAATGTCACCCTTCAATCCCCTACACACCAGTGAAAAAGGTTTCAGCTTATCCAGCCTTTTCTTATAATTCAAACTCTGCATTCCCGGCAACAACCTAGTAAATCTCTTCTGAACCCTCTCCAGCTAAATAATATCCTTCTTATAACAGGATGATTCAATTAGCAGCCGCATGTAAATGATCAGATAGTGTTTTGTGATGTTGATTGAGAAATAAATATTAGCCCTGAGGACCTTGGAAATAATTCACTCCCTGGCTCTACTTCTAGACTGTGCAATGGGATGCCCTCTAAGTGGCTTAGTTTCTCATCTGAAAGAAAGCAGACCGTACTCCCTCAGCACTGCAGTGCAGTGTTATCCTCAACTTTTCTGCTCAAGCCCTGCAATGGGACCTGAACCTTAAAACTTGCCCACTGGCATAAACAAGCATCAAGGAAACAATGAGCTACTGAAGATTGTAGTTAAATTGTTCCAATCCCATTTTGAAAATCCTTTTTCTACATAAGTTACAGAGTCATAGAGAGGTACAGCACAGAAATAAATCCTTTGGTCCAACTCAACCATGCTGACCAGTTATACTAACTGAATCTAGTCCCATTTTCCATCACTTGGCTTATATCCCTCTAAACCCTTCCTATTCATATACCCATCCAGATACCTTTTCAATTTTGTAATTGGACCAGCCTCCATTACATCCTCTGGCAGCTCCTTCCAGACATTCACCACCCTCTGTGTGAAAAAGTTGCCCTTATGTCCCTTTTATATCTTTCACCTCTCACCCTGAACCTATGCCCCTCTAGTTCTGGACTCCCCCACCCCAGGGAAAATACTTTGCCTATTTACACTATCCATGCCCCTCATGATTTTATAAACCTCTATAAGGTCACCCCTCAACCTCTGGCACTCCAGGGAAAACAGCCCCAGCCTGTTCAGCCTCTCTCTGTAGCTCAAATGCTCCAGCCCTGGCAACATCCCTGTAAATCCTTTCTGAACCCTTTCAAGTTTCACAACATCCATCGTAGCAACTAATTCTTAATGAATAGAGAAAACACTAATTCCAAAAAACTAAGGAACAGAGTGGAAGCAGGGACAGGGGAAGACAGGGTGGAGGAGTGTCTCATGTGTTGTCTTGACAGGCCACCTAGGTGTAGATGAGAGACCGTCAGAGGGCAGACATAACGTTTAAGTCTCTTTTGGAACTACCCTGGTTTTATGTTATTTGTGGGCACTAGACGCTAGTGTTCCAACTTAGGATTCATCCACCAACATGGTAATTGTCAAAGACCTGTCAACTTCCAGCTACTCACAACTCAAACCAGGAAATGAGAACGCTTACGTTGACCGAGGGTTCTTTAAGATTGCCAGAGCCAATGGTTGCACAGTTGACTGTACTCAGTTAGTGCAAAGGCCTTTCATTATTAGGTTTCCATCTTGTCTGTAATCAACAGAATGAACTTCTTCTGTTTCTGGGCAGGACGGACATGGAAGACATCAAAAGAGCTTTTAAGGTGACATTTAAAAAGAAATCCAGGGGATTCATGGATCTTGAAGGAAAGAGAACAGAGTGAAAAAGGAGAGTAATTAATTACACACGTGCACCCTTCATCTGATAGTGGTTAGTTTTCCCACCCTGCTTTGATGTGAGAGACAAAAAATTATTAACCAGTAGTGTGTCACTGTTTTCCCCCATATAAAAAATAAAATGCCTTCCACTTCCAGAAACTGTGAAGAGCGTACATTCCCATTCTCCATTCCCCGCTCTACCCCTCACCATCTGTGGGGAACAGAGCTGGCTACTTTCACATTTGATAAAACAGGCTTCTGATTTCATTGGCAAAGTAAGGCAAGCCAGTGAATGTGCCAATGGCGAAGGCGACAGTGCACTCTTTCAAGAAACTCTGATTACAATCATCCCTTATCTTCTCTCGTGCTGGGTTACAAGTTGTACGCCGCTCGTAATCAAATAGAGTGAAACGCAATACCAGAAAGAATCACAGTTATCAGTTATTCACACTTTCTGTTCCATATTACAAGAAAAGGAAATTGTCCCTGTTGGTGAAAATTGCATAAATTCACTTCACAAAAAAGGGGAAATCAGAAATTAGCCACTTGACCTCTGTAATTGAGTCAGACTGGAATGTAGTTGTTGTGTTCCAGTCTCTGCAGCTACCCAAATAAATGCTTTTTACATCTCACATCTCACATTAAAAATTCTTCTTCAAACTTCAGAGATGAATAAGGAGAAATTGTGACCAGGAAAAATGGATTGAAAATGCTGAAATAACCAAGCGGGAGACATTTTTTGACGGGTTTTTTTGTAAATGCAGTGAGCAGCTGTGTTCTGAATGCAATCTCAGAAAGCACGATGGGAGCAGATTCGATAGTAACTTTCAAAAGGAAATGAAATACTTGAAGCAGAAAAAATTGCAGTGTCATGTGGAAAAAGCCATGTAGGCCATCACTCCATTGGTAATGAACATAAAATGTCGGCTGACACTCCATTGTAGTGCTGAGGGAACAATGCACTGTTACAGGGGCTGTTTTTCAGATGAGATGTCAAACCACAACCTTATCTGTCTGCTCAGGTGCACACATAAAATTCCCATTGCACCATTGTGAAAAACAGCTGCTCTAATCTAGCCAATATTTATCTGACAACCGACATCAATTCAACAGATTATCAGTTCATTATCGCACTGTTGATTGTGAGAGCTTGCTGTGTGGAAATTGGATGCTCTGATTCCTCGAGTACAACAATAGCGACATCTCTCAAGTGCTTCAATGTTGCTATCGGTCATGATATGTGCAATAGAAATGCACACCTTTTATTTTCTTCATCCTTCAAGGAGCTGACTCTGACATGATGGGTCAGTAGCCTCCTCCTGCATTGGAAGGCACTGTAGGGATGAAGTCATCAGAACATTATTCATAGAGTCATAGAGATGTACAGCACAGAAACAGACCCTTTGGTCCAACTCATCCATGCTGAACAGCGACATCCTAACCTATGAGGTAAAAACAATGACTGCAGATGCTGGAAAGCAAATCGACGTTTCGGGATGCTGCCTGAACTGCTGTGCTCTTCCAGCACCACTAATCCAGACATCCTAACCTAATCTAATCCCATTTGTCAGCACCTGACCCATATCCCTCTAAACCCTTCCCTTCTATATCCATCCAGATGCCTTTTAAATGCGGTAATTGTACCAGACTTCACCACTTCCTCTGACGGTTCAGTCCATACACGTACCACCCTCTGAGTGAAAAAGTTGCCCCTTATGTCTCTTTTATATCTTACCCCTTTCACCCCAAACCTATGCCGTCAAGTTCTGGACTCCCCCATCCCAGGGAAAAGACCTTGTCTATTTACCCTATCCATGCCCCTCATGAATTTATAAACCTCTATAAGGTCACCCCTCAGCCTCCGATGCTCCAGGGAAAACAGTCCCAGCCTGTTCAGCCCCTCCCTATAGCTCAAATCCTCCAACCCTGGCAACATCCTTGTAAATCTTTTCTGAACTCTTTCAAGTTTCACAACATCTTTCCGATAGGAAGGAGACTGGAATTGCACGCAATATTCCAACAGTGGCCTAACCAATGTCCTGTACAGCCGCAACATCACCTCCCAACTCCAATACTCTGACCAGTAAAGGAAAGTATACCAAACGCCTTCTTCATTATCCTATCTACCTGCAACTATACTTTCAAGGAGCTATGAACCTGCACTCCAAGGTCTCTTTGTTCAGCAACACTCCCCAGGACCTTACCATTAAGTGAGTAAGTCCTGCTAAGATTTGCTTTCCCAAAATGCAGCACCTTGCATTTATCTAAATTAACCTCCACCTGCCAACTTCTCAATACATTGACCCATCTGGTCCAGATCCCATTGTAATCTGAGGTAACCCTCTTCGCTGTCCACTACACCTCCAATTTTGGTGTCATCTGCACTGAACCATAAAAGGAGCAAGAATTACAGAGTGTATGGATTGGGGAGATGGTCTGAGAGTCATCTAGAAACAGGTGACATACAGTGTCGCAGCTTCCCTACTAGGACTATATTAGGAAAGGCAGCATTACTCAGCTATCCCCACACCACAGCACAGAGAGCTCTTCATACACTCTGGTGTCATATTAATGGGTGCAGATTGTCAACCTTGGTACTACATATGGCCTTGCTTAAGCACTGCTTCAAAGCTAAATGCCAGCAATGCCCATGGCTACAATCCAAACTAAGTGCTACAGCTTATTATTTCTGACATGAGAAAACTCAGTACTGTGGCAACTTTCTAACTGCAAGGTAAGTGTGATACACCAGTTCAGTAATTTACTTTCTCTCTGTCACGCACCAGCATTGATCAGATATACTTTGCTAATAAGCTTAGCATACACCTTACGTTAGATAGTGCAACATCCACTGATCAGATAATTAGCATTGACTCTAAGCCCATAATATCAACTACAGGTGCTAAACATTCAACTTCCAATGTGCTTTGGCATTAGATATTCTGATTACTGAGAGTCCAAAAAGTTAAGGCTATGTTTTATGGTTTATTTTAATTTGGTTCAAGCCAAGAAGATTAGAGCATGTTTAATAATCTCGGATGTAAAACTAGATTGTGTTGCACCCTTAGGGATGCCAAAACGGAGTCTACAGGCTTGCATTCACTTCTTGCATGGCTCTGACCAAATGCTATTGGATGCTGATGTTAGCATGGGTGCTAGGAGCATGTGATGCAAATGTGTGAGAAAGTCAAACTGTGGTCTCAGTCAGTGTGCAATGAGCATTTGATGCAAGGGCTCCCCAGTTGAACCCAGCCATTCATCAAGCTTTTAACCTCACACAACTGGCTGCCAAATTGTTGCTTACTTACCACAGTCTATGGAAATGTTGGAGATTTGAGGATATTGTTACCTTGCTTCACCGAGGTGCTCAGTGCTACATGGGAGAGCCCAGGTTTATTTTTCCATTTTCCAAGGCTGTCCTGCATATTAACTTCACTTTCGCCTTTTCCAGCCTGGGCATAGACCAGGCATGTTCATCATCTTTGAGGAATGCAAGTTGACATTAAATGGTGCATGCTAACTTTAGCTGACTTGTAAATGATCATCGTCAAATAACCTCTGGCTTGGGGTGAAACTGATTATGGCATATCGTCTGTTTATGTTCTCAAGATTTCTGTTCAAGGGCTGCAGGTTCTGCCCCAGGATTTGCTTATCCTGACACAACCACAACCAGGTTTTATCCACATTACACACTGATTGATCTCATTCCTCAAACTGTTTCAAGTGGTTCAAATCTTCTTGACATTCACCGTTCCTTAACAATTTCTAGCGCATTTTGAGGGTCTTGGGTTTATACCCTGTGTGGGATGTAGGTAAAGTAGTGTTACTTCTGCAATTCTAATTACTTATACAAAGTAAATGAACTCACACCAGTGTGTAATTGTTTTGGCCAAGAGCTGAGTCAACAAGAATGGAAACGATGTGGAGGAAATACATAATTGTTTTTGTATTAGCTAAAATTGTATGCAAGAATGAAACGTGACTGCAAAACAATGGTAGATATTACAGACGAATAGATAAGATTCTGTGAGGGGAGGAAGTTAAGCTAGATACGCCTGTACAAACAGTAGGTATAAACATCTGTTTCCCATTTTTACAGAAACCCAGGAACAAACCCCAATTAAAAGGGTCATAAGGATCAGTATGGTAGGGGAAGGTACAGATGAAGGGGGTAGATAATGACGAAGAAAGGATATGCCTAACAATGACCCACAGCGGGATGAGGTCAAACGGCCTTGTGAGGCCAGAAATAAGCATTTTGTCACAGACAAGGCCGGGTAAGGCAAGAGATAAACAGGAGTAATGGGGCCAGTCTTAGGGAAGTGGAAGATGTAAACAGGGGAGGAGCAATGAAAAGAAATGAAACCAAATTATATAAATATCGTGTATTAATTGAATTTGGTGTGTGTGTCCCTTGCCTTGTAGACAATGGACATCACACCCTCTTGCAAGAGTAAAATAAAGGACACTACTGATTCAGATTTTGTCTCGGACTGCAATTATTGAAGTGTGTGAGCTTTGCTTCTCACACCTGGATTATTTTAATTCTATAAAAGCTGCTGCCTTCTGTTGGTCCAGTATATTTTCTCTAAACCTGCACTAATAACAATCTGACCTCTTCAATTTCTTTTTCTTTAATGCCTAGACCTCTTCAACTTGCTGTTTCAGCGATTGTTCAAGTTTCCTTTCTCTGCTTTTTAAAGTCTTTTACAAGAGCATCAGAATTCATTTCCAAAAGTATTACTTCATGAGTGATTTGCAGATCCTTATTGTTTGCACTGTGTATCTCAGTCCTGTTTATGTAGGTCTGTCCTGTCCTTCAACGTTGCTTTCAACTCAATCCAATGTTTCTGTAGCTGCTCCTGCTGAGTATGACCTAATGCCCCAGATCTGAGATGTTCCTGATCTTTTTTGGTTAAACAACCAACCTTTGACTTGATGGTACAGAGTTAGTAGATCTGCATCATGCCTCCCACATCCTTTGTTTGCTCTTTCAGTGGTTCATTCATCTTTGTGAGCTGAGTGAGGTCTTCCCTAAAGACTTGGATATGGTATTCTCAAGTTTGGATTGTTCCTGAGGTTTTTGTTCAACCTTTTCCTCTTGAACATTTATTTACCTCCCATAGAAGAGAGCTAAGATTTTAGTTTCACTAATGTAGAAGCAAGTGGCATTTTACCCTTCTTTAGTATTCAATTCTTGAATAGACTGCACAGTTTCTGTTATGTCTTTGAGGTTTGACTGATTCATCTGTATGACTAATCTGAGATCAGAGCATGTTGATATACCCATTGTAGCTCGCTGTTTTTTCCCCCAAGAGATTAAGGGTAACTTTAACGGGAGGTAAAATGGGGCATTTTCTAATTAATGTGCTCAGAGATGTTATTACACACATCTGGAGCAGATGGGACTTGAAGTCAACTCTCCTGGCTCAGAGGTAGGGGAACAACCACCATACCTATACAGTACCTGAAGATGTGCTGGCAGATAGACTATACTCACATTCCAGCAGAATAGATCTTGCACATGGAATCATTGAACTATTGTATATGGAGAGTTTTACATTTATAGGATTTGTCATGTCCATGACTACATGTAATCTTGAATTCACAAAGATAGTGTATACACACGTGATCCTGAGTCAATCTCAGCCCATATCTAGTAGTCATCTATTTTATGAGAACAGATCATTTGAACTTTTGCAAATACTTTGGATTATGTGATGACATTAATGTTTACCATGCAATTGATAGTGTGAAACATATTCAGTTCTTTATGTCTTATTACATGTACTGGTCAGATGCTGATTGGTCAATCACTTCATGTATTCACTACTGGTAGAATACCAGATATTTATTATTGCGGCTTGAAAGTTTTGCATGGTCTGTTTGGATTCGTGCTTGAATCTTTGTAGTTACATCAGCCTTGGCTGCAGTACACTGCCTCTGCCAATGGCCTGTTCTGCCACATGCTTCGCCAAATTGATTGAAATCTGGGCATGTCCTTGGTGAAGGCTGAAGGCCAGACCCTTGACATGTCTGCATTTTATCGAGTGTTTCAGAGCTTGTGACGAGTGTATACTTCGGATCTGGAAGCCTCATTGCCTTCCAAGGATCACTTCTCCCTTTTGTCTCTCCGTCAATGGCTCTTTGACGTGGTACGGTTTCAGTTTGTTTCGAGATTCTTTCTGGATAGTTTGCATGGGTGGATGTGATCATCAACTCAACAATTCTGGGTGCTAATGCCCCATCTGAAAAATCACACCCTGAGCTCTTTTCTCTACATCTGATCTTGAAGCAGCCTATACATTTCTATCCAGATGACATGAGCTTTTGTTGATGAATATGAAAGTTCAATTGAATCTGAATTGGTCTTCTAATGTGGCTCGTATCTTATAATTCTTTCACTGTTAATTCTGATGTGTTTATTCTGGGTAAACCTTCATTCCCAATTGCTAAGTATTTTTAATCAAACCATTCAGAGTTGTGTGACACACCTTTAGAGTAGGTGGGACTTTTAACTGGGCCTTCTAGCCCGCAGTTTAACACTACCACTGCACCATAAGAACCATCGCAGCTACTTTGTGTCTTTCACTGTTCTCACACCTGCACACACACAACATGGGTGCTGGGGAAAATTTTAAAAAAAGGAAAAAAATATATAACCAGGAGATTTAGAGTTGCCTGAGTTTGGGACACTGACTCTGTGCTGGCTAGATAAAAAGAAGAAAAAGAACTATCACAGCAAATCTACGCAGCTTGTTTCTTCTGTATTGTGTATACGTGGATCCAGAAACCTTAGCTCTGAATGCTGTTCAATCATTTTAAATTCCATTAGGATGTTTGCTGTTTCCTATTGAAACTTGCAACTTTTGTGATCAGTCTGACAGTATGCCTTTGTCCTTCCCTTGCTTCATATCAATCCAGCACACAGCCTGATCTCTTGCCTTTCTCAAAGGAGTTAAACTGCTCTCTCAAAAGGGAATTGTCTGCTTCCCAAGGAGCTGTGTTCACAAACACACTTAAGCATTTGAACACAATTTAAGACGGTCAACCATCTGTTTCACTCGCATATTAACTTGCTTCATGACTGTTGAAGCGAGATTCACCTTATCAGCTCAATGCTTTCGACTGCTGTTCATCATATTGTGGTGATGATATAGAAATGGAGGTGGGGGGGCAGTGGGGCTGGGGGTAAGGTAGCTGGCAAGACGATAGGTGGATGAGGGTGGAGGCTGATGGTGATAGGTCCGAGTGAAGGGTGGAGTGAATAGGTGGGAAGAAGATGGACAGGTAGGACAGTTCAAGAGGGCGGTTGCTGAGTTGGAGGGTTGGATCTGGGATAAGGTGGGGATCAGGGAGCGGGGAAACTGGTGAAGTTGCTATTGATCCCGTAAGGTTGGAAGGTCCCTCGACAGAAAATGAGGCATTCTTCCTCCAGGCTTCAGGTAGCTAGAATTTGGCGGTGGAGGAGCACAGCCACTGCCTCTGCCATTGCTGCCAAGACAACCCCCTCCACCATCATTACCAAGACAAACCACTCCGCCATCGCGGCCAAGACAACCGCCTCCACCATCACCAAGACAACCCCTTCCACCATCGCCAAGACAACCCCCTCCACTATCATCACCAAGACAACTCCCTCCACCATCACCACCAAGACAACCCTCTCCACCATCACCACCAAGACAACCTCCTCCACCATCATCACCAAGACAACTCCCTCCACCATCATCACCAAGACAACCCCCTCCACCATCACCACCAAGACAACCCCCTCCACCATCACCACCCAGACAACCCCCTCCACAGTCATCACCAAGACAACTGCCTCCACCATCATCACCAAGACAACCCCCTCTGCGATTCCTGCCAGAACCACCGCTGCCAAAACCACCGTGAAGACCCCCCAACATGTCCAACATGTCACTTCTGCCCCTGTGGTTGCTGTCGCCTCAGCAACGTTTGCCCAGATGAATGTCACTCACTGGAACACTGCCGACAAACAACCAGCCACCACCGAAGACATTGCAAACATCTCATGGAACGTCATTGCCTCCCCTGCGGATGCCACCGAATGTACTGCTTCCCCCACAGTGTGCTTTACTTCCTTTGGTGATGTTACCATCCCCCTAGACCTCCCCCTCACTGAGGATGGACAGTCAGTCCTCAGTAAAGGCCTCACTTTCATCCTATTAAGCTCCCACATCAACTAATTCAACATGCGACGTGACATCGAATTTTTCTTCTGACGCCTCCGCCTCCATGCTTACTTTTTCCATCATAACTCCTGCCCACCCTCCGAGCATCCCTTCTCCCGCCTCCAACACACCCCATCCACTGGGATACCCCATGCTGGTCTGTTACCCGCCCTCGGTCTCTTTATCTCCAACTGCCGCTGTGACATTGACTGCCTCAACCTGTCCACCCTCCTCTCCCACTCCAACCTCTCACCCTCACAACACACAGCTCTTCACTTCTTCTGCTCCAACCACATCCTCGCCATCAAACCAGCGGACAAAAGGCAGGCGCGCAGTGGTAGTTTGGCACACCAACCTCTACAGCGCTGAAGCCTGGTGCCAACTCATGGACACCTCCTCCTACTATCCCCTCGACCACGACCTCACCTCCCATCACCAAACTCTCAATTCCAGACCATCCACAATCTCATCAACTCTGGGGATCTCCAACCCACAGCCTCCAACCTCACAGTCCAGGAGCCCCGCACTGCCCGGTTCTACCTCTTACCCAAAATTCACAGACCTGACTGCCCTGGTCAACACATCATCTCTGCCCACTCCTGCCCCATCGAACCTATCTCCTCATTACATGACACCGTCCTGTCCCCCTTCGTCCAGGATCTCCCCACATACATTCAGGACACCACCCACGCCCTCCACCTCCTCAGTGACTTTTGGTTGCTCGGCTCCCAACACCTCATCTTCACCATGGATATCCAATCCCTGTACACGTCCATCTGCCAGGATGAAGGCCTCCAAGCCCTCCGTTTCCTCCTCTCCCGCCGACGCAACCAGTACACCTCAACAGACACACACATTCGATGGCTGAACAAGTCCTCATCCTCAACAACTTCTGCTTCGAATCGTCCCACTTCCTTCAGACCAAAGGGGTAGCCATGGGCACCCACATGGGCCCCAGCTATGCCTGCCTGTTTGTCGGGTACGTGGAACAGTCTATCTTCCGCGACTACACCCACACAATTCCCCATAGTTTTCTCCGCTGTATCGATACTGTATCGGTGCAACCTTGTGCTCCCACAACGAGGTTGAACAGTTCATCACCTTCACAAACACCTTCCACCCTGACCTCAAGTTCACCTAGACCATCTCAAACACCCCCCCCCCTCCCCTTCCTGGATCTCTCCATCTCCATCTCTGGTGATAGACTCAACACAGACATCTATTTCAAACCCACCGATTCCCACATCTACCTGGATTACACCTCCTCCCACCCACCCTCCTGTAAAAATGCTATTCCTTACTCCCAATTTTTCTACCGCCGCTGCATGTGCTCCCAGGAGGACCAATTCCACTCCTGAACATCCTAGACAGCCTCCTTTTTCAAGGACTGCAACTTCCCCTCTCACATGGTCAACAATGCCTTCCAACGCATCTCCTCCACTTAACACACCTCCATCCTTGAACCCCACCCCTCCAACCACAATAAGGACAGAACCCCCCCCCGGTTCCTTACTTTCCACCCCACCAATCTCTGGATCCAATGCATCCTCCTCTGCCATTTCCGCCACCTACAATCAGACCCCACCACCAGAAAAATATTTCCCTCCCCACCCCTACCAGCACTCTGCAGAGACCATTCCCTCCGCGACTCCCTCATTCGGTCCACAATCCCCCACCAACCCACTCTCCACTCTCAGCACCTTCCCTTGTTGCCTCATCAGGTATAAACCCTGCACCCACACCTCCACCCTCATCTCCATCCAAAGCCCCAATGGATCCTCCCACATCTGACAGAGATTTACCTATACTTGCAAACACGTCATCCACTGTGTCTGATGCTCTCGATGTGGTCTCCTCTACATTGGGAAGACAGGACGCCAACTCGCAGAATGTTTCGGAGAACATCTCTGGGACACACGCACCAAACAACCCCACCACCCTGTGGCCAACCACTTCAACTCCCCTTCCCACCCTGCCAGGAACATGTAGGTTCTGGGCCTCCCCTATCGCGAAATTCTAGCCACCCAATGTCTGGAGGAAGAACACCTCATCTTCGGCCTTGGGACCCTCCAACCACACAGATCAATGTCGATTTCACCAGTTTCCTGATCTCTCCCCCCTCACCTTATCCCAGATCCAATCCTCCAAGTTGGCACCGCCCTCTTGAACTATTCCATCTGTCCATCTTTCTTCCCACCTTCCCACCTGCTCCACCCTCCGCTCTGACCTATCACCTTCATCCCCACCTCCATCCCCCTATCACCTTCCCAGTTACCTTCCCCCCAGCCCCACCGCCCTCTCATTTATCTCTCAGCCTCCTTGGGCCACCCCCTCATTCCTGATGAAGAGCTTATGCTCGAAACTTCGACTCTCCTGCTCCTCAGATGCTGCCTGGCTGGCTGTGTTTTTTCCAGCGCCACACGTTTTGACTCTGATCTCCAGTATCTGCAGTCCTCACTCTCTCCTGAGGTGTTATAAAGGCATACAGCACAGAAACAGATTCTTAGGTTCAACTAGTCCGTGTTGGTCATGTTCCCAAATCAAACTGCTCCCACTTGCTAGGGTTTGGCCCGTTGCCTCTAAACCCTTCCTATTCATGGACTTATCCAAATGTCTTTTAAATGTTGTCGCTGTACCTGCATCCACCACTTCCTCTGGCAGTTCATTCCACATACAAACCAGAGTCTGTAAAAATGTTGCCCATCATGTCCTTTTTAAATCTTTTTTTTCACCTTAAAAATATGCTCACCTAGCTTTGAACAGCCCTACCCCAGAGAAAAGTCCTACCCTTGCAATTCACCTTGTATATGTCCCTTGTGATTTTATAAACTTCTATAACGTCACCCCCCAACCTTCTACGCTCCGGGGACAGAAAGAGTCCCATCCTATCCAGCTTCTCTTTCTAACTCAAAACTTCCGTTGCCAGCAACATCCTGGTAAATCTTTCCTGAACCCTCTCCAATTTGATAATATCCTACCTGCAGCAGGGTGACCAGAATTGCACACAGTAGGTTTCACATTTAAAACATAAAGGAGCTGCAAGAACCAGGAGCTCTCACACTATCACGTCACTGAAATTTCATCACAATAAGGAGAACTGTATGTGATAGATTTACACTTGAATGGAGAAGGACACGATTATAAATGATAGCCTTTTAAGTTCAGTGCTCGCATGCCTCATTTAGGTTTGCTGATGTTTACTAATATGGCTACTTCAGTTGGACAGGCTTATTGGCCTAGTCAGGCTTCACTGCCAACACTGTAAACTCTGAACAACCAAACTAATCAACATGGAGAGCATCAGTCATACAACTGTAAACATGTGCATAAAGACACACCTTGTAAAAAAGGAGCAAAGTTTCTCAAGAAACTTATACTCACCAGTGCTTAGAAGAAGTCTACCTCAGCAGGCACTCACAACATACGTATAGCAGTGTTTGTGAACATTCATATCTCACGGATTTGTCTAACGCGTCAATATACCTCACAGTGAGGTTGGTGTTAATGAGAATTCATTGCACATCAATTAATGCAAAGCAGGAATGCCAGCCCTCATGAAAGCTTCTGAAAACCTGATCGCAAGACTTGAACCTGATGTTGGGAATGTGAAATTTTGTTTCTGTCCAATTCATTTTCCTGACCATCTCTCCAAAAGCTCTCTGGGCAGGACCGGAACATTCCGCACTCTGTTTCCAACATTGCCTGGACAAAGCCAAGGGCCCAGTTTCCTTCCTCCAATTTTGCCGGCAAAAACGTCCAAGAGAGGAACCTGCAAAACCCTTTCATCATAGGAAGCCTCGGAGACATCAACAAAGTAAGTCCACGCAAAATCCAGGTCACCTTTTATAGCGTTAATTGTCGTGTTCTGGTAAGAAAGAGTTTAAATATCCTAACGTTTCTTTGGAAAGCAACAGAGGGGTGAACTTAACAAGAAAATCTGTAAAGTTGAAACCTTCCTTGCTTTCTACATTTATCGTCCTGTGTATTCTATGTTTTAGTTTATTTTTAAGATCGTGCCAGAAAGTGGGAACACTATACAACACTTTTCACTGGATTTTAAAGCAAGATACTCATGATAATAATTAAATCAAAAAACAGGTGTGTTCACTGTTGAAATTCATTTTGCCACACGTTAAAGAGTTATCATTTTGTTTTGTGACTAAAATTAGTTACCAACTCTTCTTCACTTTATTGAAAACAACAAAAATGTTTAAGCTCCTCAGCTTGGATCTGTTTTTGGCATTTGACTTCATTGAGGGTCCACTAATTCTGAACCAAAGTAAAGGTCAGGTTTTAACACATCTTGGCTGTACCACAGGAAGTGCTTTCTGCAGACAATTTATCAGGTGTGAATTCTATATTTTAATCCGCAACTATTAAACTTCTAATGAGATCCCTAAAAACTATCAATCCAAAAACCATGACTTCAGAAGCTTGTTTCTAAGTAATTAACTATTTATTGAAAAGCTTATTGTTCATGAATAAGTGTGTGAGTGAATGGTTGCATGGGAAGATGTGTGGCAGGGTTGAAAGAGTGAGGTAAATGGATGATTAGGTGGGTAGGGTCAAGTTATGTAGGGTGACAAGGTTGGATCATAGGATCTGCATACTACAGAAACAGGCCATTCAGCCCATCAAGTCCATACTAGCCCTCCAAATAGCATCCCACTCGGACCTACCCTTATCCCTGTAACCCAACATTTCTCCATGGCTAATCCACCTAGCCTGCACACTCCTGGACACTATGGGCAATCCACCTGACCTAACTGAACATCTGGCTTCCTTCTTTATCCTTGACGCTGCCCTCCCAGGGTCTCAATTCCCGGTCCCCAGTCGATGTGGTCTGACCTTGGGCAGGTGACTCAGTGGTTAGCATTACTGCCTCACAGTGCCAGGGACCTGGGTTCAATTCTATCCTTGGGTGACAGTCTGTGTGAAGGTCGTACATTCTCCCCATGCCTGTGTGGGTTTCCTCCGGGTGCTTCAGTTTTCTTCCCACAGTCCAAAGATGTACAGGTTAGGTGGATTGGCCATGCTAAATTACCCAAAGTATCCAGGGATGTGCAGGCTAGGTGGATTAGCCATAGGAAAATGCAAGGCTTACAGGGATGGGGTAAGGGGGTGGTTCTGGATGGGATGCTCTTTGGATGGTTGGTGCGGACTTGATGGGCCGAATGACCTGCTTGCACATGGTAGGGATTCTATAAAATCTTCACAGTGGTGACCAATTTGATCAAATTCCTGCACTTGTTGTCAGGAACGAAAACTCAGTCCCTAAATCTGACAAATTTTGCTTAAGAAAGTTTCTCCTAAGAGGGCGAGAAGGTGGAACTTACTGTAACCAGAAGTGGTTAAGGGGAATAGAATAAATCCATTTTGGGACAAGTGAGAGAAACATATGTGGCAGAATAACTAACAGTGAGATAAAGAGGAGTAGAACAAGGATCGTGCAAGGCATGAATGGGCTGAATGGCCTCTTCCTGTGCTGTCAACTCAACAGAAGGTTAGGTGCCATTGACGAAAGCTCAGTGAGGTGAGTAACTCTCAATGGGAGCAGGGATGTTGATGGAATGAAGAAAGTTTTGACAATGGGACAGAGCCCGGATCGTTATGTCACCAGTTGTACTCATCCTGGGTTGATTCCCTCGGGAAAGGTCTGATCAATGTCCTCTGGACGGAATGTCGCTGGCAGTCTGTGTGAAAAGAGTTATAGACCCATTCACCTTTCTCATCTTAGCCTCCAGCCAAATGCAGTCTTGATATATAAAAAAAATCATTCACAGCTTGAGGACTACAGTCAACGGATGAATGTGGGACAGCTCACTAAATAAAATTGATATTATCTCATACAATTTCTATTGATCAAAATATGATTATATTCAACACTAATATATCCAGTGCTCGGAAACTGTATAAGTTTCTGAAGGCTTATTGATGCATTCAATTACCAGATGCTACTGTTGTGTTCCTTGCAGGCAGACTCCATTATCTGTATTTTGGAGTTGTGCCTTTCTCTGTAAGAGTTCTCACTTTCAGGATTATCTGCCTGAGTAGATGGAGAATAGCAAGAGCCCATAACTGCAGCGTTCCTGTCAAAAATTCTCACACTCTGGGATTTCTCTTCATTAACGCAGAACGCAGGCACAAAAGGAGCAGTTTTTCATGTTCAGCTTGATTTTGCCCTGGAGCTGGGTAGCCCTTCGACATGTATGCTGGAACCAAAGCTGTCTATCCTTGATCTGAAGTGATAAAATGTATGGGCGCGCTGCTCAATTCATAAACTCTCATCCTGTGAGTTGTGAGATTCTCTCTGTTTCAGGAGCATTACGTTTGTGGAGCTGTGTTAAATTGAGAGCAATGTACAGGAACTATCAAATCCACACAAAGAGTTTCTCTTCCTTGATCATCTTATCAGGTCAATACAGTCCCATGCTAACCCATTGCCACAGCTCCCCTGCACCGTTGAAGGGAACCTTCCATTCTTGGTTTCGATATGACTTCAAGCTGAGTTTATATCTCAAAACCTCTCTAATACCAAATCCACCTACCTCCCCCTCCTTAACACCATCCATCTCTCCCTGCCCCTGCTTTAGCCCAAGTGCTACCTAATGTAAAATGAAACCTCACCACAGATCATCTTGGTGTAAGATCCATCCTGTAGATTTGCTGCCATTATCCTCTTTGCTGGTAAGAATCTACTTGATCTGTTTGATCTCGTGTGAGAGAGGAAAACCACTAGATCGTCAAATAAGAACAGGCTGTCAACTTCAACAAGGTGTAATCCATTGCCTGATAGTCACAAAGTACAGTGGAATGGTAGGCATTAGTTACATTGGGATGGTACACTAGTTACATTGGGATGGTAGACATTAGTTACATTGGGATGGTAGACATTATTGCTGGGACTAGGACAGAGACTTTGATGTTTTGGTCTGACTCCTTCAATATCCAAAGCTGTTTTCCCATCTAAGTCTCCATGACATAATCGTATTGGGGTCTGTTTAATGTGAGCCATAACATCAGTCCTTTCACATTTTATAACTCTATACAACATTGCACTCCTCACCTTGGGTTTTGTTTCCTCCAGTTTGAATGATCTGATCACCTCCTGACTGCTCCCCCATTGACCACGTTCCATCACTCCATTTCATCCTGTCCATTCTGAACTCCCTACTTACCCATCACCCATGTGCTCTTTGACCTACATTGCTTCCCAGTTAACCAATCCATTGATTTTAAGATACGCACCATGGTGTTCAATTCCCTCCTGGTCTCACCCCTCTGTAACCTCCTCCTGGTCAACAATCTTCTCCAATTCTGCTCATCAGATTTCCTTCACTTTATCATTGGTGGCCTTGCCTTCAGATCTCCTATACTGAAAGTTCGAGGAGTTGAATAAACACAGCTTGAATGAAATGTTGTGTGAAAAGTACTGTCTGCAAATTGTCCCATTGGCTCATGGTGTCTTCGTTATACATGCTTCACTAAATATCGCAGGTGCTTTGTGACCATTGAAACACATGGTAGAACAAAGAAAGTATACAGCTGAACTCTCCACATAGCAACATATCTATTCAAAAACTATTCAAATTCCAAAGAATTGTCCTTGTCATTGACTAGAAAGTCCCGGGAGATTTTAGCAAAAAGTGGACTGATTTCCTCCCAATGACTCCATTCTCATTGCTCCTGTGGCATTGTTATGTATTCCCACATGGAACGATCAGATTCAGGTTGGGGTAATTGATCAACATTATTTACCCTGACCCAATATGGAGGGTGGTACTTATTAGGTGTAGGTATTTGCACTCTGAGAGGATGGATGAGCATACTGTGCCTAAGAATGGGTTCAACCCCGCTCAACATTGTGGCAGAAGGGTCTGTAAAGGGCTCTATCTATAACCTTTCTCTCATTCGAAGGACATAGGCAGGCAGAGCTGTGTGGCAAACACTGGTAGTTTATATTCTTTTCACAAGAAAAGGCTCCGGAAGCAGACAGCACTGCGGGTGTGGAGGTTCTTGGGCTGATTATGTCAATATTCTGCAGATGATTTATCTGCAAAAAAGAAATAGCCTCAGCTAGAGAGATAAATGTACTGTATGGCCCTTGTGCACTCAATACAAAATATTACCTTATTATCTAAAGTAATTCTAAAACCTTGTACATGTGATTCAGCTACAATTAAATGCTGGCAATTTCAGCCTGCAAAAGTCCAATACAATCTACACCGTTTTTTTTGTTCAATGCTAAAAGGTTCTGACTTAAATTACACGGTTTTGTAAGCTAATTCATGTTCGCAGACCGTATGAAAAGTAGCGCTCCTGAGAGGAAATTCATGTTAATGATTGTAATCCTTCCCAATACTTACTCCTCAGCCATCACTTAAAAAAAAGAGCTAACTGCTTTTGAGAGCTTGCTGTGGACAATTTGGCTGTCCCACTTTCCAAGTTATAGCAATGAATAAACTTTAAAAGTACTTCATTGGTTATGAAGTGCTTGGGACATCCTAAGGTTGTGAAAAACACCCATACATTCAGTATTTTTCGCTTCTTTAGATTAGTATTGACTGAAACTTGATCCTAAAGCATGAATGGCTGTCTTAAATGAGGTGTTGGATAGTATGAGGTGCAATTTAACACAGGGAGCAACAATAATCGCCATAAGGTGAGATATCTACACGATGCTTCTGTGGCTAGTATTGCTACCTCACAGCACCTGTGTTCAATTCCTGCCTTGGGTAACTGCGTGGAGTTTGCAATTCTCCCTGTGTCTGTGTGTGTTTCTGTTGAGTATTCTGGTTTCCTCCAAACATGGGTGGGTTAGGTGCATTGACCGTGCTAAATTGCCCTATAGTGTTCAGGGATGTGCAGGCTAAGCAGGTTAGCTATGGTAAGCGTGGTGTGGGTCTGGGTCAGATGCTCTTTGCAGGGTCAGTACAGACTTAATGGATCAAATGGCCTCTTTCTACACTGAAGGGATCCTATGATCTTAAGAGGAAATCTCAACTTATCAAGCCGGGTCAGCAGGTCTGTACTCCCAGCAACGCCACTGGGAGACACTGGTCACTGCTGGAACTACAGGCAGTCTCCAAAGCTAAACAAAGAGGCCCAGACTGAGGCAGCTCACTGAGAGGGGTGGGGGAATCAAGTTCAGGGAGTCAAGTTACAGGAAATGATGGATTTGTGGAGGCAGTATCTCCAGGGAAACCACAGAGGATCTCCCTAGCTCTCATCTGGTCTACCCCCACAGCCCGTGCAGCTAAAACTAGCATGATGTTGGCCTCCTCCAATCATAAGTAAAATACTAGGGATGGAGGAATGAAGATCTTAATTGTCTCTCTAAAGGACAGGAAAATCCCTAATGGCCTCACCTCAGGGTAAAATTTCACACAGTTCAGGGACAGGTGAGTGGGTGGTAGGAAGCCATTACTAGTCCCATCTTCATACTCCCAATAAGGGGGTGTGAAAAATCCAGCCTAAGAGATTTCAGGACTGGGCCTATTAGAACAGGAAAGACATTTGGAAAAGGTTGTGTACAAAACTTGCCCTCCTCCACCTCCAAAATTTGCATTTAACCTTCTAGTTCTTAAGAGTAAAGCATTCCTTGCCTCAGAAGAGTTACATCAGCAGAACAATCGATAAATGGTGTCAACATGCAAGAAACACACAGGCAGCAATGACTATTGTAACTCTCCTGCACTCATCTGTAAACTTAGTATCATGTGGTGAAGAATTACGTCAGTCATGGCAAGGAATTGTTTCTGTGTTGGATGTTACTGAAAATAATTCTTTTATTTCGTAGATGCATAACCTTGGGCCATCTGGAATTAAACAGGCAGCAGTGAAAGGCATAAACAAAACCAGCAGAGGAACAGTTGGCGATTGCTTGATCACAACCACAGGCTCTAGAAGCTGCAGCATCACTGTGCATGCAGAGAGCAGATGGAGGAAGTAGCCTCAAGAAACATCGAAAGGGCAATACAGGCGTCACAGGAAGTCAGTCCATATATCAGGTATGACAGAGACCTTAAGGTTACCTAGCTGGGGGGCCTGTCTGAATTGTGATTGTATTGTGCAGAAAAATAGTTCAAGATTTGCAAAGCATCTCCCACACAGAATTGGCATAGCCCATCCTCGACCATAGGCTGGCAGCTTGTTACATCAGGTGCACACAGCTTTGGCATGTCCATATGACAGTTACACAACAGACTCATAAGGCATCAGCAGAAAATTGGACCCAATCCACGGTGATGTTGTTATAATGAGATACGCCATGTGCATTACCGTCACCCAGACAAATACAGGTACAAACCAGCAGTTCATGCCAACATACTGCAGGATCTGGGACAAATCAATGAAGACCTTGATCAAGATTGGCATAATGCTGCTTTGCACTCAAGGGGAATCCTCTCTCCTGGCTGTAGTCCATACATAACATGGAGGAACATGATTGGGGTTGTTGGAGGTCAGTCATCTCAGCTCTAGGACATTCCCGCAGGAATTCTTCACAGTCTTCAGCTGCTTCATCAGTAAACATCCCTCCATCGTAAGGTCAGAGTGGGGATGTTTGCTGATAATTACTCCATTTTCAGCACCATTCACAACTCCTTAGATATTGAAGCAGTCCATATCCAAATGCAACAAGAACTGGACATCATCCAGATTCTGTCTGATTAGTAGAAAGTAACATTTGCTCCTTATAAATGCAAGACAGTGGCCATCTCCAACAAGAGAGAATCTTACCATTGTCCTTTGACATTCAATGGTATTACCATTGCTGAATCCCCCACTAACAACATCCTGGGTATTACTGTTGAACTGGACTGGCCATAAAAGTGCATTAGCTGCAGGAACAAGTCAAAGGCTAGGAATGCTGCACCGAGTGACTCATCTCCTGACTCCCTGAAGCCTATCTACCTTTTACAAAGCACCAGTCAGGAGTGTGTTGGAATACTTCCCATTTGCTGAGGTGGGTGCAGAACCAACCGCACTCAAGAGACGTGAGGCCGTGCAGAGCAAAGCAGAGCAGCCCACATGGTTGGCACCCCATCTAACACCTTCAATGGTCACTCTGTCCACCACTGAGTCACTGTGGCAAAAGTGTACAACAGCAATTCACAAAGGCGCCTTAGAGAGTACCTTCCAAAGGGTATAGGTCCATTTGGCGCAGCATCTTTGGCGCGACCTATTTCGGCGCAGACCCATTTCGACGTGAGCGATTCGGCGCAGCTCTTATTCCTTTTCAGGCTTACTTACAAGCATTAATGAAAGCAAAAAGAAAACTAATGTTTATCCTCTTCAGTAAAAATGTTAAAAAGAAAATAAAAATGAAAGAAATAAGGGAAATACAAAATTGCTGATGGCATTTTAATGGGTTTTATTTTATTTTAATAATTTGTGTCTAAAATATGTTTTATTTTAATATATTTCAATAATTTTAATAATAGTAGTTTAATAACTAGTACTGAATAACTACAAAACAGTTCTGTGCCGAAATGGGTCTGCGCCGAAATGGGCCGCGCCAAATCACTCACGCCAAAGTGGCTACGCCAAATGGTCCCACTCTACCTTCCAACGTGCAACCTTTCACACTTAGAAGAATAGGGGCGACTGAAACATGGGGCATCACCACATGCAAGTTCCCTAGTCACACACCATCCAAACTTGGAATTACACCACTGTACGTTCACTGTGACTGGCCGAAAATCCTGGAACTCCCTCACTAACAGCACTGTGGTCAGATCTAGTCCACATGTTCTGCAGCAGTTCAAGACAGCAGCTCACCCCTGCTTTTCCAAAGGCAATATGGGAATTGGAAACAACACCATAGCCTACCCAGTGATGTCTACATCTCCAGAGTTAGGAAGGCAATTAGAATGTCAGCTTTGGTGTGAAGTGTGTCAAACGTAAAGACATGTTGCTAAAGCTGGGTAGGTCCTTAAAGAGACTGCATCTGGAGTACTGTGTACTTTCTTACTTAAGGAGGGACTTATGCACATTAAATATGCTATATCTGCATTAAATATGTTTCAAGCAGTTCAGGGATGTTTCATTGATTCTGAGACTGATTTCTGGAATGAGAGGATTGTATTACATGAAAAGGTTGGGCCTATATTCTTGGGAGTTTGCAAGAATAGGAGGTGATCTTATTGATAAATATACGATTCTGAAGGGGCAGATACAGAGAAGATGTTTCCTCCCATGTGGAACTCTAGCACCAGTGACCATGGTTTAAAAATAAGGCTTCTCCCATTTAAGTCAGAGATGAAGAGAACATTCATTCCCCTCAGAATAAAGAGACTTTGAAATTTTCTTTCACTGAGAGCAGTGGAGATTGGCTCATCGAATATATTAAACAGATTTTGGATCAACAAGAGAGTTAAGAGTTCAGGGAGATTGACAGCAAAGTAGGACCCATCTCAGCGAGGATCTTATTGAATAGCGAAGCTTCTTCATCGAGCTGTGCAGTGTCTTCATGCTCTTGTTCCTTATCAGTTCACAGCTGAATGCCCTGCTAGGCCATTTCAATGGGCAGTAAAGAGTTGATACAAAATGTCAGTCTGGAGTCACATGCAGATCAACCCAGGTAAACACAAATAGATTTCCTTTCCTAAAGGGCATTGGTGAACGAGATTTTTTTTTAACAACAATCCAGTAATCTCAAGATCATTATCAATGATTAATGCAGATTTTATGAATGAACTGAATTTTCATTCTTCCAACTGCTGCAATGGGGAGATAAGTTCAAGTTTAGACCAGATCTCTGGGTAATTAATCCAGTTACATTACCAATATACCACCATCCTCCAAAATTCGATAAATACTTTTAGAAACTTTTTGTCAATTTTGTTTGCACACTTTTTGAATGTTTACCTTAAATTGTTTAACTGGAGGCAGCATCTTATGTCCTGAATATTTAACTGTATGATAAAGGAACCAATACCAGCTACATTAATGCTCAAGAAGCTCAGGCAATGTTGAGAGCTAACTTGAATCTCTGGAATTCTGAATAGAAATGTTTCCTCTTTCTTCAAGGGAAGGCAGTTCAGCCCCTCAAACCTGCTCTACCATGCAATCAAATCCTAGCTGTTCTGTACCTCAACTCCAATTTCACAGCTTTGCTCTTGATGTCCTTGTTGCAAAAAGTGTTTCTGATCTTGCTCATTAACATTTCAATTGACCCGTAGGCCCTTTGCCAGAGAGAGTTCCATAGTTTTATTTATGTTTATGTACATAAAAGCTCTAGCTCTCATTCCTGAATGGGCTAACTCAAACTATAAGATTGTGTTTATTGTTCTGGATTCTGCATGGAGGAAATTGCTTGCTTCTATCTTCTCAATCAAATACTTTCAATATTTTAGAGACCTTGATTAGATCACCCCTCAACCTCCTAAACTCAAAGAGAATACAAGCCAAGTTTATACAATCTGTCCTTGTAATTTAACCCTTTAAGATCTGGTATCATTCCAGTCAATGTGAGACCCTGGTTATTGTGGATTGTCTAAATGACATGGTAGCAGGGGAAATGAATAAAAATTATAGCTGATCCTGCACCTTTAACCTTCGCCCAACTTGCCAGCTCTCAGCTAGGAGTTAATGCTCAGCAGTCCAGCACAGGCGAATCTAATCATTGCCCACTGCAGTCGTAGATAAGATTAGCTAAGCCTTTCAGCTCCATGTAGGCCAGGACCAAGGAATGCAGTGCACTGATTTACAGAACCATGTGAAAGACTATTATCTTTTAAAAACGTGCTTTTGTGTGCACGTGTGTACATGTGTTTTGCCTTTACACTTGCACAGCAACTATAGTCACTGTGAAATGAATCTATTGTGAAGAACCCGAACTTGCCAATTCAAAAAAGCTGAATAGGAGGGGATCTGAGAATGAACACCATGTTCATCAACAGAAAAACTGAGCAGGCACCGATCAAACTGACAGACACATTCTTCCAGGCGTCACACAACATCAACATGTAGAAAGCCTGATCTTGCTGATAAGAAACTATGCCAAAGAATATACTTGCATCTTCTGAACCCTGTTCCAAATTTGTCCTTTATCGGAATGCAGCGATAACGTAAATGATTACTGTTCTGACTAATCCAGCAGAACAAATCTACTGCTTATTAGCTTATGCTACATCAGAAACAAAATCATGTTAAGAATGCTGTAGGCCAGTGATTCTCTCGTGTTTTGTATGGCCAAGGCACCCCAAGGAGCTCTTCTCAGGTTCCAGGACCCCACTTTCAAACTGGGATGCACCACAAACAGAGAGACAGAAAATCATTTATTACTGAGCACAAGAAAACTTGACATACTGGCATATTGGACAAAACGTTAAAACAGACTGTATGAAATGGAACATCTATCATGCCCTAAAGCGATCCTTGACCTTGGTGTTTTTATGTAAGCTTCATGGTATCGGGCTCCAAATTAGACAATGACAGTCAGAGGTCACCTCTTGTTGTGATATCAATTCTGTGCCTGGATTTTGTCAAGGAAACTACCTGGCAGAATCTGCTCTCAACCAAATATGTTGAGGGACAGGCAATAAAAAATATTTGGGCTTTTACCCAGAGTGTTGTAAATTTATTTGGCAGATCACTCTTGATCCAAAAATCGTTTTGAAATTGACTGAACTGATGATGTGCAGTTATACCACTCTGAAGATCAATCAATCTCTCTTGAATTTTGGCTCAATTTTGGTGGGTTGTACTTCATAGAGTCAAAGAGTCATAGAGATGTACAGCACGGAAACAGACCCTTCGGTCCAACTTGTCCATGCCGACCAGATATCCCAACCCAATCTAATCCTACCTGCCAGCACCCGGCCCATATCCCTCCAAACCCTTCCTATTCATATACCCATCCAGATGCCTTTTAAATGTTGCAACTGCACTAGCCTCCACCACTTCCTCTGGCAGCTCATTCCATACATGTACCACTCTCTGAGTGAAAAGGTTGCCCCTTAGGTCCCCTTTATATCTTTCCCCTCTCACCCAAAACCTATGCCCTCTAGTTCTGGACTCCTCCACCCCAGGGAAGGAACTTTGTCTATTTATCCTTTCCATACCCCTCTATAAACCTCTATAAGGTCAGCCCTCAGCCTCTGACGCTCCAGGGAAAACAGCCCCAGTATATTCAATATCTCCTTATAGCTCAAATCCCCCAACCCTGGCAACATCCTTGTAAATCTTTTCTGAACCCTTTCAAGTTTCACGACATCCTTCCGATAGGAAATGAGACTAGAATTGCACGCAATATTCCAACAGTGCCTTTACTAATGTCCTGTACAGCCGCAACATGGCCTCCCAACTCCTGTACTCAATACTCTGACCAATAAAAGAAAGCAAAACAAACACCTTCTTCACTATCCTATCTAACTGTGACTCCACTTTCAAGGAGCTATTAACCTGCACTCCAAGATCTCTTTGTTCAGCAACATTCCCTAGGACCTGACCATTAAGTGTATAAGTCCTGCTAAGATTTGCTTTCCCAAAATGCAGCACCTCGCATTTATCTAAATTAAACTCCATCTGCCACTTCTCAGCCCATTGACCCATCTGATCAAGATGCCATTGTAATCTGAGGTAACCTTCTTTGCTGTCCACTACACCTCCAATTTTGGTGTCATCTGCAAACTTACTAATTGTACCTCTTATGCTGACATGCAAATCATTTATATAAATGATGAAAAGTAGATTCAAAATCCAATCTGGGATACCGAAGTTTAACAGGTTATGAAATCTTTCTTGCATATCCTTGTGTATCTGCATTAGAGGTTTCACGTAAACGGTAAGGTCATCGTCCTTCGGTGCCTCTGCGATAGTCTTCAGGTTTGGAAATTGTAAAAGTTGTGCCAATAAACTTCGAGTTTCTTAAGAAAAGAAACAATGGTTTCCTCACAATTTATGAGGTTACTGTTTTTGCCCTGTATGATCTTGTTTAACAAATTAAGTTTCTGAAAGATAGCTGCCAGATAAAATATGTCCGCCTTAGCATCAACGAGTCTTTCTCCAAGCTCTTTATCAGACATGAAGGAAACTATGGTGTCCCACAGTATAATAAATCGTTGAAGACAGGTTCCCTGAGAAAGCCACCTCGCCTCATTATGCAGAGCCAGCATCCTAAATTCTTCATCACTTTCCTCATATAGCTGTGGAAAAGACATTCCTGAAGGACATGTGATTTGATGAAGTTTACAGCCGTAAACATAAGATTGAGACGTCCTCCGAAGATTTTAGCAACTAGGCGTTCCCTGTGAATGATGCAATGAATAGAGGTATAACTCTTTTTTTCGTGGGTGATGAATCTTCTGTATCGAACCAACCATGGAAGCAGCACCATCAGTTGCACAAGCAATTATATTCTCCATTTGAATATTGTTCTCCCTTCAGTAACTTTTGACTTCTTCAAAAATAGACAGCCCCTTAGTACCTGTTTTAATCCTCCTGGCAAACAACATCTCTTCCATTAGTTTGTTCCTGTTCCAGGATCTCACGTTAAGTCATGAGAAGAGTGTCGTTATCTTGCTAAGTAGTTTAGTCGAATTGTAAAGAGAATTTCTTGGATTGTAACGAACTGACCAATCCCTCTTCAACGTCCCAGACCATCTCAACAATTCATCTGGCAACAGTAGAATTACTCAAAGAAATTGCCTGAATTGCTTCTTTGGCCCTCAAATTCATGGCATCAGGCAGGATACTGCCGGCAGGATAAGTGACTCACCAATGTTGTGAGCATTTCCAGTTGCGAGAACGTTTGATTGAATATGTTGGTGCAGTCTGGTTTACGACTGACTCTGAAGAGAGGATCTTAAGTAATTAATTTACCAGGTGCACTGAACTCAAATGGTGTGTTGGAAAGATATTATAAATAGGAGGGAAACTGTGACTCCAATGAAGGTTGTTGCTTGGGTGTTTCATCTGTTTAGTTACCAGGGCCCCTTTAAACTCTTGGGCTCCCCTTCTCACAGTTTTCAGTCTATGCCCCCCCTTCAAATGTGCCAGGGCCATATGTCCCCCCCATTGAGAATGGCTGCTATAGGCCCAAAGGGTTGTGGCGGGAGTGGGGGGATGATGGGGGCATATGTGCGTGTGACACATTTTGCAATTCTATTATCTTGCCTTTGAAACACTCTGCAAAATGGCGGAAATCTAAAGCGGGTAGACATCTGTCAGGGGTTTACACCGAAGATGATCACAGTCTCTATCTCCAGTTTGCCATCACCTGCTGTTTCAGAACTGGGCTCAAGTTGGTCATGGAAGCTTTCACCTGAAATACGATATTCCCCCAGAGTCTGGGTCTTGTTTTTTTCTCACTGCTCCCACTGTTGAAGATAAATGAGGGATGGATAATTTATGTGAGGTTTGCCAACATTTCCCACATCCCAAGAAGAAAAAGGAGAATATTGTAGAGGAGAAGAATGAGATATGAGATATTAGACTAGAAAGGATCGAGGTTAGTTACGAACAGGTGTTATCAATTCGAGAAGCAGTGAAAGTAGATAAGTCCCCTGGGCCAGATGGGATTTATCCAAGGATTCGCTGGGAGGCTAGGGAGGAGATAGCAGAGCCTTAGGCTTGGATATTTGAGTCGTCATTGTCTACAAGTTCGGTACCAGAGGACTGGAGGATTGCAAATGTTTTGCCCTTGTTCAAGAAGGGCAATAGAGATGACCCAGGTAATTATAGACCAGTGGGCCTTACTTCTGTTATAGGACCGGTTTTGGAAAGAATTATAAGAGATAAGATTTATAATCATCTAGCAAGCAACAATTTGATTTCAGATAGTCAACATGGTTTTGTCAAGGGCAGGTCATGTCTCACAAACCTCATTGAGTTTTTTGAGAAGGTGACCAAGCATGTAGATGAGGGTAGAGCAGTTGACGTGGTATACATGGACTTCAGTAAAGCCTTTGATAACGTTCCACATGGTAGGCTGTTGGAGAAAATGCTGAGACATGGAATTGAGGGTGATTTAGCAGTTTGGATTAGAAACTGGCTTTCTGAAAGAAGGCAGCAAGTGGTGGTTGATGGAAAATATTCAGCCTGGAGTCCGGTTACTAGTGGTGTGCCACAAGGATCAGTTTTGGGACCACTGCTGTTTGTCATTTTTATAAATGACTTAGACGCAGGCATAGGTGGATGGATTAGTAAATTTGCAGATGACACTAATGTCGATGGAGTAGTGGACAGTGTGGAAGAATGTTACAGATTGCAGGGGGACTTGGATAAATGCAGAATTGGGCTGAGAGGTGGCAAATGGAGTTCAATGCAGCTAAATGTGAGGTGATGCACTTTGGGAAGAATAACAGGAAGGCAGAGTACTGGGTCGATGAAAAGATTCTTGGTAGTGTGGATGTGCAGAGGAATCTTGGAGTCCATGTACATAGATCCCTCAAAGTTGCAAACCAGGTGGATAGTGCTGTTAAGAAGGCATGCGGTGTGTTAGGTTTCATTCGTAGAGGGATTGAGTTCTGGAGCCGCAATATCATGCTGCAACTATACAAAACGTTAGTGTGGCCACACTTGGAATATTGTGTACATTATTTCGGGAAGGATGTGGAAGCATTGGAAAAGGTGCAGAGGAGATTTACCAGGATGTTGCCTGGTCTGGAGGAAAGGTCTTATGAGGAAAGCCTGAGAGACTTGAACCTGTTCTCATTGGCAAGAAGAAGGTGAAGAGGGGATTTGATAAAGACATACAGGTTGATCAGAGGATTAGACAGGGTAGACAGTGAAAGTCTTTTACCTAGGATGATGACGTCAGCTTGTACGAGGGGCCATAGTTACAAATTGAGGGGTGATAGATTTAAGACAGATGTCAGAGGCAGGTTTTTTACGCAGAGAGTGGTAAGGGCATGGAATGCCCTACCTGCTAATGGAGTCAACTCAGCCACATTAGGGAGATTTAAACAATCCTTAGTTAAGCTCATGGATGATTTTGGGATAGTGTAGGGGGACGAGCTGAGAATAGTTCTCAAGTCGGCGCAACATTGAGGGTCGAAGGACCTGTTCTGTGCTGTATTGTTCTATGTTCTATGTTCTAAAATGTAAAAATTACTAAAATATTTTATAGTTTTGATGCCTCTGAGTCCCACAAGTATTCAAGTGAGGAGCAGGAATGAAGCGTTACCCTTTTGGGAGAAAAAAAATTATTTATGCCTTAAAGCTGGATGTGAGGAGAACGTCAATAATTCCAGCTGGAAACTACTTGGAGTTGGCATTAGTTGTGAGAACTGGGTCGATCAAGTTGCAACCCAACCTTTGAAATTGACTTTGTAAATGTGTGGGGTCAAGGAATTAGCATGATCAATCAATTATGGGCGGCACAGTGGTTAGCACTGTTGCCTCACAGCGCCAGTGATCTGGGTTCAATTCCCACCTCGGGCAACTGTCTGTGTGGAGTTTGCACGTTCTCCCCGTGTCTGCGTGGGTTTCCTCCAGGTGCTCTGGTTTCCTCCCAGAGTCCAAAACTGTGCAGGTTAGGTAAATTGGCCATACTAAATTGCCCGTAGTGTTAGGTGAAGGGGTAAATGTAGGGGAATGGGTCTGGGTGGGTTGGTCTTTGCAGAGTTGGTGTGGACTTGTTGGGCTGAAAGGCCTGTTTCCACACTGTAAGTAGTCTAATCTAATCCATGTGTCAGTCACTGGCCAGGAGTTCTGCTCTTGTTGGATGGGACTGAGAGATAGTGACCTTGCTATCAAAATGGTAAATATGGACTATCAAATGTTAACTTCTATCACATGTTGTTTTATACCTGAGACCTGTTCATGGACTAAAATGATTTTTTTTAGAAAGGGGACAGATACTGGTCTGAAGTGGCTGCTAGACTATAGATTTATGGAAATCCAAGAGACCAATGGGAGAATGTGAAGCTGTTTGCTTAAATTCACACTTGTGTAACTGCACATATTGATCGTCAAAGGTTGGCTACAACTGTTCAGCTTAGGAAGACTACAGAGCTACTTTCGGAACCATATATAAGACATTGATTTTGAGCAGCAAAACAGGGAGAAGTGTGATATAGGTTTATAATTTTTTTTATTATTGTTGGGGAACTTAGATTCGAAAGTAGAGTTGAAATGGTTTTTCGGTCTTCATGCTGTGAAGGTGAGCTGTGTGTGTGTTTTTTAGAAAGGCCGTAAAGTCATTTGCGAACAGGGAATTCAGAACAGCCTTTCCAAGATAGATATATGACGAATGGACAAGCAAGGTACCTTGTGAGATAATTGCTGTAAAGTGTTGACAATGTTGAAGGTCTGTGACCTGCAGAGACAGATGACCAGGGGCCACTATGAGAAGAAAAGATTCCTCCCAGCAAGGGGAAGAGGTTACTTTGTAGGAGTCCTCAGGCTATTGGAGTTGGAAAGCTGTTTTCAGCTATCTTTCGATCTCATTGAGGAAGGTCAGTAAGTTAACATATGTCTGCTGTATCTCTGGGATAGGGGGAGACAATCGCATCTAGTGAATGTGCAGAAAGTGTCTGAACAGAAACGCTTGTGACCTCAGTAGTTGAGTAAGAAGTTTTAAAGCGATGATAGGAGTTGTACTTCACTGGATAGAGATAGTGAAGCAGATACATTAAAATTGAAATGACTAAGATTGGAGCTGGAACACCAGAAATAGAAAGAGAGAATGAGTAAGAGGAAGAAGAAAGAAAAAAAAAACACAAAGTTCCAGGAAAGAAAAAGGGAAGTTGAAATTGAAAAAGCATAAGCTGAGAAAGGGGGAATGGAAGAAGATCTAATCCATACTGAAGCTCATTTAATGCCTAAGGAAGAGATCACCACCTTCCTTTTTTAAAAGGTTAGCACAGCCGTTAATCAAGCAGTGGACATTCAGTAATGCTGTTGCAGAATAGGCAGCTAGAGAAAGCCTACAAAATTGACTGCCTCTTGCCTGAGAGACTGTGAGGCAGCTAAAGATGCTATTTTAAGTACACAACAATTAGTGCCAGCAGCACACGTTAAAACATTTCATTCCCTCAAATAACAGCTTGATCAGTCAGATCTAAAATTTGAATGGTTAACGCCGTTTGCTTTTGATGAAAGGTATGGCACTGCAATTTCAGGCTGCCTTTAGAGACCTTCGTGAGCTTGTTTTCCAAGAGGAATTCAAAAACGCAACACCCAGACAGACAGCTATTCAGGATGACAATGACAGGTCCACACAGAACCATAAACTCAGGGAGACTGAGGCTTTGGACTATCACAGATCAGGCAAAGTGAAGGCCAGGGAAATACCCCTGGGATAAGCTGAAGAGAAAATAGAAGCTAGGCAGAGAAATTGAAACTGTGCTTTAGCATTAAAAGAAGGGATTTCAATTGGATAAAGGTGGGATCTCACTTAAAGCGGTTCTGCGAAGGAAAGCCAGGGCATGTCAACAGAAATAGTTGGTTTTGGCATCCTGCAAAAAACTCCAGTGACAAAACCAAAAGGGTCGATGCCATTAAAAATGTCTGTGTCTCTTCAGGTATGACTCGTGACCAGGAAAACTATCATAAGTTTGTGCCTAATGGAGTGGCCACCAGTAACTGTATTAAACAGCCAAAGAGAGAAATTAGCATTCTCTGAGAGACTGGGTGCTCACAGACCTTGCTAATGGGATAATAAAAGGCAATAAAAGATTTTCCTGGAAGTGCCTTTAGATTAAAATATTCTGAGGCACTTCACAGGAACACTGACAAGGAAAATGTGTCACAGAATCAGATAAGGGGGAGATAGTAGGACAGGAAATTATAAGAATAATTGAAGAGGTAGGATTTAAGGAACACGTGAAAGGAGCAGAGAGAGCTGAGAGAGGTTCGGGAGAACATTATAGAGTTTAGGCCGAAGGCAGCCAGAAGTGTGGTCTTAGTGATGGAATGGTGAAACTTCAGAACCTAGAATTAGAGGTATATGGAGAACACAGGAGGGAGTTACAGAGAAATAGGAAAGGTTAGAACTTGCAGAGACTTGAAAACAGGGTCAGGAGTTTCATAAATTAAGGTATTGCTACACCAAGTCATTAACAAGAACTTTAACATTGCATTAATGCTAGAGAGTTGTTATAGGTGAGAAAGTGACTAAGATCTGCTGTGATGCTGATAGATAAACAAAAGAGTAACAGCTGTCATTCTGATAAAAGTGCCAAGACTTAGATTGGCAATAGTCAAGCTGTTTAATCATGAGATCAGTCAGAAATTTGGAACTTGATAAGCTTAATGAAGCATGACACCATTTTAAATCCAGATAAACTGTTAACTGTTTGAATGTTTCTTACTTCGAAATGATGCTGAACAAATCACCATGTTGTCGATAAATTGAAAAGATGGATTATGTACTCTGTATGTTGGGATGCAGCCAATCTTCAGTCCTATATTCGGGAGATCTGTCAGCACTGTTATCATAGAGTCAGCACAGGAACAGACCCTTTGGTCCAACTCGTCCAGGCTGACCAGCTATCCAGTATTCACCTAGTCCCATTTGCCAGCATCTGGCCCATATCCCTCTAAACCCTTTCTATTCACGTACTCCAAATGACGTACTCAAGAAAAAAACCACGACAAGCAGGCCAAACACAGCCAGAAACCCTAACCACCTTACCATACATCAAAGAAGTTTCAGAAATGACAGCCAGACTACTAAGACCCCCTCGGAATCCTAGTAGCACACAAACCCGCCAACACTCTCAAACAAAAACTAACAAACTTAAAAGACCCAGTACAACCCATGGACAAAACCAACGTCATCTACAAACTTCCATGCAAGGACTATCACAAACACTACGTAGGACAAACAGGAAGAAAGTTAGCCACCAGGATACACGAACACCAGCTAGCCACAAAAAGACATGGCCCTCTCTCCCTTGTAGCCCTACACACGGATGAAAAAAACCACCATTTCGACTGGGACAAGACATCTATCCTGAGACAGGCTCAGCAAAGACATGCCAGAGAATTCCTAGAGGCCTGGCACTCCAACCATAACGTCATAAACAAGCACACAGATCGAGACACTATCTATCAACCCCTCAGAAAATGAACAGGAAATGACATCACCACAAACCCCAGGAACCCCATCCAGGACAAACATATAAATAGAAAGCAGGAGACAACAGCTTCACTTCACTTGGAGGTCACCACTAATGATGTTACCTAGCCAGGTAATGAAACGTCTGGATATTAAACCTTCAGCTCAGCGAGCAAACCTACACCCTAAACTCCAAATGAGCCACAAGATTCAAGTCCCACTCCAAGGCTTGTGCACACTAATCAAGGCTGACACTCCAGTGCAGTACTGAGGGGGTCATTCACTCTGCTGCTTTCTGAAGAGATGTTAAACAAAGATCCGTTTGGCCTGTCAGGTGGACATACAATATCTCATGGCACTACTTCAGAGAAGAGCAGGGGACTTACCCTGAATGGTTTAACTGGCCAATATTTATCACTCAATAAATAGGTCATCATCAATTTCCATTTGTGAGGGTTTGCTGTGTGAAAATTGGTTGTCGTGTTTCCTACATTACAGCAGGGTCAATTCAAAAGTATTTCAGTGACTGAACAGTACATTAGGACATCTTGAAGTTATGAAAGGTGCTATAGAAATGCAAGCTTGTATTTGTCTGCCCTCAGAACTGTTCCTATGTTAATTTGTGTAAAGTGTAGAACCACATGTCACAAACTTATTTCCCAGAGTCCTGCAACACCAGGACCTCCAGGAGTGAACGCTCTGCCACTAGTTATTTCCAGCGCTTCCCACACTTTGCGCCACCTATAGGAGATACCCTGAAAGTGCCAGAAGCAACTGAGTGCACATTATCCTGATGTCACACAGTCCCACCAGCTGATGTTCAACCACACTTGCAAAACTGCATCACAAATGGCCACTGAACAAAATCCCATGCTGCACTTCAAAGTTCATGAAGCTCACACAAGCGCTGTTTAAAGGTCCATCCAACTTGCACATAAGATTTGGGATATTGACTTTTGATATTGTAATGCATTTGGATGTATTGAGAGTATTTTTATTCTTTCAGGAGATATAGTCATTGCCGACAGGGCCAACACTTCTTGCCCATTTCTTGACCACTGACATCTCAAAGGTCTTTATCGATAATCAAATGTAGCCACTGCTGTCATGTAACAGCCAATGTGCACCCAGCAAGCTCCCTGAAGAGCAATGTGATAATGACCATATAATCTGTGCGATGTTGATAAGGAGATAAATATAGGCCAGGACATTGAGGATAACTTCCCTGCTTGCCATAGGATCTTTAACATCCACCTGAAAGGGCAGACTGAGCTTCAGATTAATATTTCAGCCAAAACACAATGTCAATGCAGTGCTCCCTCAGTACTGCACTAGAGTGGCAACCAATGTTGTTGTGCTTAAGAGAAACCTCACTGTGAAGAGGAATATTTAGTCCAAGCATCTAACCAGTAATTTTAGGAACCTTGAAGATCCTTGTCCAATCATATACATCATTTTATTTGTTCTCTCTTGGATGTAGTGTTTAAGAGGAGGCTTAAGGATTGTGTTGAATGGCCCATAACATTGAGAACAGGTGCCCATGCTGAAAGCCTGTCATTCATCATTCATCATTCTCCTCTTCTCTGTTGCACAATTTTCATTATTTTTCTTCAGAGAAGACTGAGGTGTGATCTGACAGAGGTCCTTAAGTTTCTGAAAGGTTCTGATAGGCAAAGAAGATGTTTCCATCAGTGGGTGAGACAGCAACTGGGGGCCATAGATGTAAGGGTGTCATTTATTTATCTAATGGGAATGTCCTTACTCAGTGTTATGGACCAGACCAAACCCTCACAAAACAGGTTTGAAAGATACCTTTAAAATAAGAAAAAGTTAGGGTCTAGGCTAAGTGTAAGACATTGCATTCCAGATGCAATTTGATTGGTCAAACTACCAGGTTTGAAACAAAGCACATTTTATACATACGCTATAATTAAAATATAGACAAAGTAAAAATAAAAGGAAAGCATTGGTTTAACTGTAACTCTACCAAAGTGTTTAACAAAAGCATTATATATTAACTACAACAAATTGATTGTTCCAATATAGTAACACCCTATAAACACACCCTTGGCAAAGGCAAATTCAGTAAATTAGATTGTCTCACATGCAATTCTATCAATAGGAAGAAAACCACAGCTTTTAGCTGTACCAGGGAGAGGAATAAAACTTTCAAATCCAGTTTCAAGACTCCAGCAACTGCTACTGAAGGCTAAAACTAAAAATATTCCTGGTACTGTTGGAACTTGACGCCACCCCTTCAGGATGCCTCTATTGTTTTAACTTTAAAACAAAAGCCAAGGCCTCTCAAGCTGCTTACTTTATTCGTTTTGAGCAGATTGCTTTGCACCCCTTTCTTCATAAAAATAAGGACAAAATATACATGTAAAAGCCATAGTATCATTACATTCCAATCGTGGTGAAAATGAGGAAGCCGCCACCATGAGGGTTCGTCGAGATTATGAACATAGGTGCATTTCAGGGAAATTAGTTAGATACCAAAAAAAGACAAAATGGTGGGCAGGAGAGGATCCTGACTGTAGGTGCTGCTCCTTGTTTTGAGGGGGTTTTTTTCAATGCTGGAGCTGATTTCCTCAATTTCTTAGAGCAGTAATTAACTACTTTTGTTATAAGTTTTGCATTGTTTTCGAAACTTTTAAAAAGAAATCATAAACAGCGATACTTTAAATGGGGGGAAACAGAGAGAACAGGAGATGACGTTTCGGGAGAGTGATCACATGGAGAGGTCAGAGAATGGCTCTAGAGATCAACAAGAATCCATTGAAAGAATCAAGCAATGAACTTTCACAGCTGACTGACTGTGAAATTACAAACACCTCTGGAGACAGTCAAAGAAAAACAAACAGAGCTGTGCAGTTTCACAGCTGACAATGGGAGACTCCTTAATGGAACTACACGTAGCAAATGGGAGTGATCAGTGATTTCAGAGCCTGATCCACTAAATGTTTGATTTTAAGACTTATAAAGCTTATCAATCTTAATCTGTTATTTCTTTTTGTAAATCTATAATAGTGAGTAGAGTGAGTGTATTTTTTTAATGTTTTCCTGACATCTGTCTCTTGATTAAATTTTTAACGTATCAAGTCATCCTCGAGCCATGTTTCTTGAGCAGTAAGACTGCACTAACAGTGAGTTTTGGGGAAAATGTGTTGCGATTGCTTTTTGGGTATATTCTAGGTCTGTAGCTTGTTTAAGGTGAAGAGGTGGATGGCATGGATCAATTGGAATAGCAATTCGAGGCAAAGAGGAATTTATAGGAGCGAGGGGATATGATGCATGGTAGAAAAACCATAGATACAATCAGTGGATGGGGTACTGCCGGGAAAGGTAGACAGCTAGTGTGAGTCTCCTGCGGCTATCCCCCTCTCAAATAAAGATGTTGCTTTGGTTATTGTTGGGGCTGATGGACTCTCAGGGGTATGTAGCCCCTGACAGCCAGGTTTCTGATACTGAGACTGGCTCTGCTGTAATCAGGGATACGTCAGCTTCCAAGCAATATGATAGAGGACTATCTAGTCAGAGGCAGAGACAGTCATTTCCACAGCCGACTGCGAGACATCAAAATGGTGTTTTTCCTCCCTGGTGCCAGAGTCAAGAATATCTCAGAAAGGGTGAAGAATATTCTTAAAAGGGAGAGTAACTAGTAGGGGGTCATTGTACACATTAGTATCAATGACATAGGAAGAGAAAGGGACAAGGTTCACCAGAGAGAATATACCAAATTAGGCCAAGGGTTAAATAGTAGGTCCTCGAGGGTAGTATTATCTGGGCTACTCACCGTGCCATGTGCTAGTCAGAGTGGGAATAGGAGGATAGAGCAGATGAATGCATGACTGAGGAGCTAATGCAGGGGCAGAGACTCACATTTTTGGATCATTGGGATCTCTTCTGGGGTAGAAGTGACCTGTACAAGAAGGACAGATTGCACCTGAAATGAGAGGGGACCAAAATCCTGGTGGGGAGATTTACTCGTGCCAATTGGGAGGCTTCAAACTAGTAAGTGGGCTGGGGGGCAGGAGGACCTCAAACAGATGGTGAGAAAAAAGATAAGTCTGATGCCTGACAAGGTAAAGCTGATGAACTCAGGGCATGGTTAGGAACATGGAACTGGGATATCATAGCAATTACAGAAATATGACTCAGGGAGGGGCAGGACTGGCAACTTAATGTTCCAAGGTATAGATGCTATAGAAAAGATAGAAAAGGGGGCAAGAGACGAGGGGGAGCAATGCTTTTGGTTAAGGATAATATTACGGTTGTACTTAGGGAGGATACTCCTGGGAGTACGTCCAGTGAAGTTATATGAATAGAATTGAGAAATAAGAAAAGGCTGATCATCGTATTGGAATTGTACTAAAGGCCACCCAATAATCGTAAGGAGACCTCAGATATCTGTAAGAATAACAGAGTTGTAATGGTCGGAGATTTCAACTTTCCAAACATAGACTGCCATAGCATTAAGGCCTTGGATGGAAAGGAATTTGTTAAGTGTGTACAAGAAAATGTTCTGATTCAGTATGTGGTATACCATCTAGAAAAGGAGCAAAACTTGACCTTCTCTTGGGAAATAGGGCAGGGCAAGGAACTGAGGTGTCAATGGGGGAGCACTTTGGGGCCAGCGACCATAATTCTATTAGTTTTAAATGGTAATGGAAAAGGATAGACCAGATCTACAAGTTAAAGTTCCGAATTGGAATTAGGCCAATTTTATAGTATTAGACCAGAACTTTCAAAATTGATTGGGAGAGACTATTCACAGGTAAAGGGATGGATGGAAAGTGTAAGGCTTTTTAAAATGAGATATTGATAGATCAGAGACAACATGTTCCTGTTAATGTGAAGGGTAAGGCTGGTACATGTAGGAAATGCTGGATGACGAGAGAAATCAAGGCTCTGGTCAAGAAAAAGGAGTCATTTGTTAGGAATAGACAGCTGGGATAGAGTAAATCCCTGGAGAACTATCAGGACAGTAGGAACATACTTAAGAAGGAAATCAGGAAAGCAAAAAGGGGAAATGAGATATTTTTGGCAAATAGGATTAAATAGTGATATCTTGAAAAGTGTCCATACTACAGATGGAGAGGTCCTGCACATCTTAAAAAGCACAAAGGTGGATAAATCTCCGGGATTCGACAGGTGTGGGAACTCTGTGCCCCTTGCTGAGATATTTGTATCATCAATAGCCACTGGTGAGGTGGCGGAAGACTAGAGGTTGGCTAATGTGGTGCCATTATTTAAGAAAGATAGTAAGGAAAAGCCAGGGAACTACAGACCAGTAAGCCTTACATCAGTGGTGGGTAAATTGTGGGAGGGGATTCAGAGGGAACAGAATTTACATGTATCTGGAAAGGCAAGGACTGATTAGGGATAGTCAACATGGCTTTGTGCATAGGAAATCATGTCTCACTAACTTGATTGAGTTTTTTGAAAAAGTAAGAAAAAGGATTATTGAAAGCAGAGTGGAAGATTTGGCTATATGGACTTCAGTAAGACATTCAACAAGGTTCCACATGATAGACTGGTTAGCAAAGTTAGATTTCATGGAATACAGGGGGAGCTAGCCAATTTGATACAAAATTAGCTTGAAGGTAAGAGAACAGAGGGTGGTGGTGGAGGTTGTTTTTCAGACTGGAGGCCTGAGACAGTGGTGTGCTGTAAGGATCGGTGCTGTAACTGCTGTTTTTTGTCATTTATATAAATGATTTGGATGTGAATTTAGGAGGCATGGTTAGTAAGTTTGCAGATGACACCAAAATTGGAGGTGTAGTGGACAGCGAAGAAAGTTACCTCAGAATACAACAGGATCTTGATCAGATGGGCCAACGAGCCAAGGAATGATACTTGGAGATTAATTTAGATAAATGTGAGGTGTTACATTTTGGTTGGGCAAATCAGGGCAAGACTTCTACAGTTAATGGTAGGGTCCCGGGGAGTGTTGCTGAACAAAGGAATGCAAATAGACAGGGTGGTGAAGAAGGCATTTAGCATCCTTGCCTTCATTGGTCAGTGCATTGCGTTGGGAGGTCGTGTTGTGGCTGTACATGGCATTGATTCGGCCACTTTTAAAATGCTGCATGCAATTCTAGTCTCCCTGTTACTGGAAGGATGTTGTTAAACTTGAAAGTGTTTAGAAAAGATTTACAAGGGGTGACTGTTTGCCTCACAGTGCCAGAGACATGAATTTGATCCCCAGCCATGGGGTGACTGTTTGCACATTCTCCCTGTGTCTGCTTGGGTGCTCCAGTCTTCTTCCACAATCTAGAGATCTGTAGGTTAGGTGATTTGGCCATGCTAAATTGCCCATTGATCCAGAGATGTGCAGGTTAGATGATTGGGCCATGCTAAATTGCCCATTGATCCAGAGATCTGTAGGTTAGGTGGTTTGGCCATGCTAAATTGCCCATTGATCCAGAGATGTGCAGGTTAGATGATTGGGCCATGCTAAATTGCCCATTGATCCAGAGATCTGTAGGTTAGGTAGTTTGGCCATGCTAAATTGCCCATTGATCCAGAGATGTACAGGTTAGGTGGATAAGCCATGGGGAATGCAGGGTTGCAGGGATAGGATAGGAGGGTGGGTCTAGGTGAGATGCCTTTGGAGGGTTGGTGTGGACTTGATGTGTTGAATGGCCATAGAGATTCTATCTCAGCCATTTTTTTAGCGGCTGAGACCGTTTTCCCTGGAGCATCGGAGGCTGAGGGGAGACCTTCCCGATAAAATCATGGGGGGATATGAATAGGGTAAATAGACAAAGTCTTTTTCCCAGGGTACGGAAGTCCAAGACTTGAGGGCATAGGTTGAAGGTGAGAGCAGAAAGATTTGGAAGGGACCTAAGAGGCATTTTCTCATGAACCGTGTGGTGTGTGTATGGAATGATCTGCCAGAGGAAGTGGTGGAGGCTGGTACAATTACAACATTTAAGAGGCATCTGGATGGGTATATGATTGCAAAGGATTTAGAGGGATATAGGCCAAATGCTGGCAAATGAGACTAGATCAGTTGAGGATATTTGGTCAGCATGGATGAGTTGGACTGAAGGGGTTGTTTACATACTATATTACTCTATGACTCTATGACATGAGAGAGGAAGCTTTTACTTACAGGTTAAGATAAAGAAGGATAAGAAGAGGGCTCATATTTGAGTGCAAATACAAGCATAGAGCAGCTGGCGTGAATGGCCTCCTTTGTGCTGTACGTTCAGTATTGTTCTACCTCCCCCTCACTTTGTGGATTCAGTCGCTTGCAGCCAATGTTTTGGGAACTCTTACTGAGTGCTAAACACATTAACTAAGTGCTGACAAAAATCATCCAATATGGATCACCGGATTTTGGACCATCAATGGAATAATTTTGCAATGTGAATCATATGCTTCATGCTCTGCTTTGAAATCAAATTCTGTTTGAAACGCTTTAGTGCAGCTTCCAATGAAAACTCACTTTTATTTGTTATTGATAATTGCCAGCGATCTAAGGGAGAGCAATCCGTAAATATGCAAGATGTGAAATCTGGCAGGGAGGAAAACAATTGATTTTAAAAACACACAATTTCCACAAGTCCAGAGTTAAATTGTAAGACGCTGGACTATGCACACAGAAAGTTAGATGGGATCTGATTAAGAGAACTGCCTTGCTCACTTAATCAAGACATCCCACCCCCTCCCAATTGCTTCGGAGGTTGAATGGAACAGTAATCATCCCCTTCATCTCTGATGGAGAGCCATTCCTGGGGCTGTTTGTTTTTCCTGCTCATGTGCCATTTTTGACTCAGGGACCTTGCAATTCCGATCAAGGCCATTGAACAAGCCAGTGAGTTGGTTGGCAGCTAATGGGCATGTTCAAGGTAACAGTTAGTGACATTTAGCAGCAGATGGATGAGATGGCATTAGGGTGACTGATTTTAACAGCACTGCTAACTAGAAGTGTTGAGAAAGTGAAATGGGAATGAAGGGACTCACGGATAATTGAAAGCAGCTTGATTTTTTTCATCGGTACAATCAGAGGTTGTTCACATTTCCCAGTGTAATCACAGTTATCACATTTGTGCTGTGAGTGCAAGTTGCTAGAGACCATCTCTTACTCTAACTCACCCTTGGACATGGAGACACATAGAACAGATGAGATTAAACAAAGGCAACAGCCAATTTCTTCGGTAAAACTGAGTTGCAAGGCGGAGCACTCGATTCACTGCACCAGAATTCTAACAAAAATTTCATTTGGGTCTCAGCTCTTTGAGTTCAGCTACAAGTGCAGCAGAACTCCAATTTCCACTGCTTCTAAATTCCAGTCTGTCTTTGATTGCACTCAGGGGTAAAGGAGTTGGAGTTGACTCAGGGGATCCACTCAGCCACTTCCTAAAGCTACAAGCATCTGCTTCTGTGCTGTGAGATTCATTGGCCTCATGAAATACTAATTTCCCGAAGATCCTTTTAAAACTGACCATTGCTGTGGCACACGGCTGTAGGTGTCTGTAATATATACGGTCATGTCCAGCGTGTGCTTTACAAAAACAATAGAAGAAGCAGGAAATATTGAGCAGTTCAGGCATCGTCTGCAGAATAGGAAATCAGTCAATGTTTCAAATAGGAAATCAGATGCTGCCAGAGTTGTTGAGCATTGCCAGCATTTTCTGTCAGAACTCATGTACTCAGTTACCTTGAAGTAACGAGCAATATTTATGAGGAGAACTACAGAGAATCCAGTGTTGCCTCTTTTCAGGAAGGAGTGTTGCATTAAGTGCCAATTGGGCAGTTAAAAAGGTAGCAGTGGGCTCTACTGGGATAGTGCACCCTGGCACAGGAGGATCACCCACTGAAAAATGCCCACCAATCAGAGACAGGCATCTGTACTTTGGTCACTAATGCCACCAGGGAAGTGATGATTGCTGCCAGTAATGCACCTACCCAAGATCACCCAAGGATAATAAGCCATGGGTGAGTGAGGCAAGAGGAGGGTCACGGGGTTGGGGTCATGGGAAATGTGGGAGGAAGCGTTGGCAGTAAGGGACATCCGGTGATTGGAGCCGGGTGGATCTTATTGACTATGAGATCCTTGATTGGGATTGTTAACCATGGCCAATCAGGGAGCCCTGGCTGACAGATATAAACAGGGGATATAGAATCTCCTCAACTTCAGAGACTGACTCTGAGTTGGCTGGCCACAGCAAGTGTACTGTGCACCTGGAAATAAAGGGTGACCTGGTAATGGGATACCGGTCTCTGAGCGATTATTTCTGGAAGGGGATGGCTCCCATTCTCCCTGCCTTACTGTCCAATACTTGGTCCTTTGATCCAGCAATGAATGCCTTTGAACAAGACCACCACAAGCCAAACAGAATCCAGGCCATGGTGTGCTTCACAATTGTCAGGGCCAACACGCTCTCATTTGATGCTATATGCAGGATGCTATTCTATCCATTAAAGAAGGCAACATTACACAGGACTGTGCCATTGCTGCTGGGGACAGGTTCTTCCAATCACTTTGCAAGTGTGCACAGTCTGATCCCATGCCTGCCTGTCCATCATATACTCTCTGCTGTAGCTCCAGTACATTCCTCTTCACTGACAGTCCCAAGGCTGAGTATCAAACTCAAATTGTGCAGAGCACTGAGTAACCTACACCCTCCAGCAATGATTCCATTTTGCTATCCCTGTTCGAAAGAAGAATCATACTGAACCCGAAAGATTAATTCTGTTTCCCTCTCCACCGATGCTGAGTTTCTCAGGCATTTTCTGTATTGGTTTCTGTCTTTACCGTCTGCTGTCTCTCACTTGTGAGCTGTGAATTACGATATAAGTCTTTAGCTCAGAGTATGTAGACAGGGCAATGAAGAAGGTTTCTGGTACACTGGCCTTCATCAGTCAGGGCATCAAATATTGAAGTTGGGAAGTTTATGTTTGAGTTGTGCAGGACGTTGTTGAGGCTGTACTTTGAGTATTCTGTTCAGTTTTGGTCACTTTGCTATGGGGAGGATGTTATTAAACTGGAATGAGTGCAGAAGAAATTTACAAGGATGTGCAGGACTCGAGGGACTGAGTTATAGGGAGAAATTGGACAAGCTGGGAAACTTTTTTCTTCAGAGCGTAGGAGACTGACAGTGGACCATATAGAGGTGTATAGGATCATGAGAGGCATGGATAGGGTGAACGCACTCACTCTTTTTCCCAGGGCTGGGGAATCGAGCACTACAGGGCATCAGTTTAAGGTTAGAGGGGAAAGAATAAAAGGGAACCTGAGGGGAAACTTTTTTACACAAAGGGCAGTATGGAACGAAAAGGTTGATTCAGTACATTGACAAACATTTAAAAGGCATTTGGACCAATACGTGGATAGGAAAGGTTCAGAAGGATATGGGCCAAGTGCAGGGAAATGGGGTTAGTACGGGCAGACATTTTGGTCGGCATGGATCAGTTTGGGCCAAAGGGCCTGCCTCCTAAATGACTGTATGACTCCATGTGATACGCCAATGAAACAGAATATCACAGGAAGTGATGGGTTAAATCAGTCACCAAATGAAGTTTCCCAATTTACAATAGTCCCAGCCTCAAATTATCAAGCTCCTGAATGAGGAGGGATGAACTGACTCCCTTTCTTTATTTACACTCCCCCCTCCCCCCTCCCCCCCCCCCCCCCCCCCCCCGCCACACCGACCTTGATCAGTCCCTTCACCATTCTCCCAGACAGAGCAGCCATTTAGAGAGCCTTTCTTGTGTTAATTAGAAGTCAGTTTATTGGTTACTAAATATAAAAATAAATAACAAATCAACACTGATACACAAAGATTAGAATCATGAGCTGAGTTCAAAGAAGGTAAAGATTCAAAATGTTATGTGGACCAGTCTCATAGTTCCATGAAGAATAGATGATGGGGTGTTGGGTGAGGCCAGTCGGACTGAGGCTGGTACACAAGTGGTTAATTTCAAGATGCTTAGTTTTGCAGGTCAGCTGAAATGTCTTTGTCCTGTTGCCTTTCAACGGCTGGATTGCAGCTGAGGTCTCGCAAGTGAGATCTAAATATGAGCGAGTTTTTCACGCAATGTGGAGTGTGACATTTAATTCTGCTATCAAGTAGATGAAGTGTCCTAGCTGCTTGTCGCTGACAGTCAAGTACTGCAAGACTTTGCTCGTCTCCTGTGCTGAGAGATTAGCAACAAGGTCGCTGGAGGTACATCCCCATTTCTCGATGCGTGTGTCTCTGTTTCTCTCCCTCTCTCCCTTGTGATCTATGGTCTCTGCTTCTGAAAGAAGAGCAAGAACAGACCTATGAGTGAGAGGAAAGGAATGTGTTGAACAGAGTTCTTGCCTCATAGGCTGTGCTAAAGAACTGCAGACAGATGCAGTGCACTTCCTTCTGGATGTTAATTGTTGTCAGGAAGATCCACCATATCAATGATTCATTTTGCCTTTCATAGGCTGATTTCAAGTAATAAACTTCATTTCAAATGGACGTTGTGGACTCTAAGATGGCTGCCAGGTCTCTTTGCTGGTGTCTGGAAGATTCCAAAGTGGAATACGAAGGGACAAGCCTGGAGAACTGGAGGACTTTCAGACATGCTAATATCCAGGAATATCTCAAGAACAACAGAGAGAAAATGTGCTAGAGAAACTCAGCAGCACATGTAGAGAGAGAAAGAAACTTAACATTTTGATTCTGATACAACTCTTTTTTCACAACTGTCAAACTAAACTCCACTATAACTTCATTGTGAGAGAGTCTGAATTTGCCTTTATCAGGACTAACCCATTTCTGTCCAGGTGTGGGGAGTGAACACAATACCTGATGGAATTACCATGATATCTCATTTGGGACCAAGACTTCACCATTTGAAAGCTATTCCAAAGACAGTAGCTATCTTCACGGTCAAATATAAACCAGACTGTTCCAGGATCGTCACAGACCCCTCTTTTCAAACATCATGAGAGATTGCGACAAATACAAAAAAAAATGTAGCCCTCCTCCTTCCCTCCAAGATCTCTCTCCAACATTGCAATCTGGTTCGCGTAACCAATGGGAAACATTATCGCTGCAGATAGATTTTTAAAGGAAGTCTTCACCTCTGGATCACCATCTGCAAGAAAATGCCCCAATTTAAACAGCTGCGTCATTCAACCAGTACCCTAGACTTCGAAGGAACATCTAATTGAGAAATGGCAAAACTGGTTAATGAAAACAATGTATACTTATCCACTATGCGATTTGTAGTTTTGCAGCTTGCAATGGATGTGTGTCACACAAAACACTGAGAGGAAACCATTCACCTCTCATACCTTGTCATAATCTACAGTGTGGAAACAGGCCATTTGGCCCAACAAGTCCGCACTGACCCTCTGAAGAGTACCCAACCCAAACCCATTCTCTAACCCTATATCTACCTCTAGCTAACACACCCCTGAACATTATGGGCAATTTAGCATGGGCAATTCACCTAAATTGCACATCTTTGGATTGTGGGAGGAAACCGCAGATACAGGGAGAATGTGCAAACTCTACACAGACAGTCGCCCAAGGCTGGAATCAAACCCACCCCCTGGTGCTGTGAGGCAGCAGTGCTGACCACTGAGCCACTGTGCCTCAGTTTGATTGAATTATTCACATTCCACTGGTAAGAAGTAACTAGACATTTGTGCTCCAACAAAGAGGAACAGGCTGACGCTGTGGTGATTGAACTTCCACCAATGGTATCAATCACCAGGAGCTTGCAGTGAAGGTTAGCATTGACAAAAGGAGTCGGTCCCATTATAATGAGCACAGAAGGAGTCAGCCCTTGCAAGGTAGGCTGGGACTCATTACAGAGGGCTTCCACTATTCAGTAAGTTGAGCACAAGTTTACAGGAGTATCAGGCATGAAAAACCACAATTCTAAATGGTATGTTTCTGTATTGTAAAGGGCATTTAAGACTCTGTTATTGTTTATCCTCTGTAGGAGCTTCTTCCACTCCTCCGTATCTCACCCTATCAGCATATCCTTCTAGCTTCTTTGTTTATCCAGCATTCCCTTAAATATATCTGTCATTCACTTCAGTATACCATGTGGAAGCAAGTTCCGCCTTCTGAATAATGAGGTTTTTTTTCTTAATTCATGATTAGATGTACTGATGATTATATTTACAGCTTCTAGCTTCAATCTATTGATATTACAGAACCAACAATCCAGTCCTAAGATATTCTCAAATCTTTTACTGTGTTTCTATTTGACTTTACTCCCTCTCTCCTGATTACCTCATATAGAAATGTAGTAAAGTATGCAGAAGATATAATTTTGCATGTGGAATTGGAACTGAATATAAATTTGTGTCAATTTAAAACCCTAAACTATGCAACAGATCGAGAAAATGACGTTCACTAGGAGCCTTGTTTTGATGGAAATCACCCAGGATATGAGTCAGAGACACAGAGCCTGTTGCTTCCTGAGAAGGCGAAAGGGAATGACATGGAGAAGAGACAAGTAAGAAGGAAAGCAATTTGAACATGGCAAATGAGAAGGAATTAGAATGAAAGGAAGGAAAATGGATGAAAGGATTCAAAAGTTAAAAGGAATTAAGAGAAAGGGGATAGAAATTTTAAAAAAAGAACAAAGCAAGATGGAAAGAGAAAGGGGAGTCATTGAGGTCTACAGCACAGAGAAAAAGCCCTTTGGTCCATCTAGTCTGTGCCAGTCAAAATCAACCACCTTATAATTCTGACTCCATTTTCCAAAACTTGGGACAATAGCTTTGTATGTCTCAACATCACAAGAGCACATCAAACTAGTTCTTAAATGTTAAAAATCACACAACACCAGGTTATAGTCCAACAGGTTTATTTGGGAGCACTAGCTTTCGAAGCTACCTGTTGCACTATATCCTGGTGTCGTGTGATTTTTTAACTTTGACCAACCTAGTCCAACACTGGCTCCTCCACATCATTCTTATATCTTGTGAGGATTTCTGCCTGTACCGCTCCTCTGGGCAATGGGTTCCAGATCCCCACCGCCAGCGAGGTGAAACATATATTCCTCACATCCCCTCCAAATCTCCTGCCCCTCATCTTAAATCTAAGCCTCCTGGTCATTGATCCCTGTACCAAGGGGGAATGTTTCTTACTGTCTATGCCACTCATAATGATGTATATCACAATCATGTCTTCACTCAGTCTCCACTAGTCCAAGGAAAACTTATACAACCAGAGTAAAGCAATTGGAAGGAGGTGTTAAAGAATTGGTAAGAAGGAATTACATTGGATTGCTAGTGCTTTTTCTCATTGGAGCGAAGAAGGATGAGAGGTGACTTGTTAGAGGTGTACAAGATGTTGAGAGGCATAGATAGAGTGGATAGCCAGAGACCTTTTTCCCAGGGTGGAAATGGCTATCACAAGGTGTCTTAATTTTAAGGTGATTGGAGGAAGATTTTGGGGAGATATCAGAGGTAGGTTCTTTCCACAGAGAGTGGTGGGTGTGTGGAATGTATTGCCAGCAGTGGTAGTAGAGTCAGATATATTAGGGACATTTAAGCGACTGTTGAATCGGCACATGGAAGTTAGTATAATGAAGGGTACGTAGGTCAGTCTGATCTTACAACATCGAGGGCCGAAGGGCCTGTACTGTGCTGTACTGTTCTATGTTCTACGAAAGACAGAGTGATCGAGAGAAAGAAGGGAGGGCTTTTGGGAAAAAAAAACAGATATCAACAGAAAATCGCTGAATGAAAGATGGGGAGATTAAAATTATTTGATGTAAAAATAAAAGTTTAAATTAAATGCAGGAAATGGAAAGTGGGACAAAAACCAAGATGATGAGATTTCTCTGAGTGGGGAATCTAAAATATGATGGCACAGTTTCACAACAAAGTCTTGGCCATTTAGAACTGAAATGAAGAGAAGTTCCTTTACTGTGGGGGTTGTGAATTTTTGAAACACTCAATCCTCGAACGTTGTGGGGAGCATCACTGTTTAATATACTCAAAGTTTTGTTTTTGGTCTGTCAAGGCACCAAGGGGCAGCAGCTGGTAAAGGGCAGTTAAGGCCAGTGATCCACCATGATGGATAAGTTTGAAGATCTATTTGACCTGCTCCTTCTGATCCAATTTATTTTATACTCAAGAGTTAAAAAAAAGTCAGAGAAAAGAGAGGGGGAAATCCGACAGCAGTCCAGATTCCCAAAAAATCATTGAAACTATTAAATCAAACGGATTTCAATTATCCTCCAAGATATATTTGTGTTACGACAGTGAAAATGGAATGAAATTCCTCCATACTGATTGCTAATGCAGGGTTAAAATGTGTTAAGGAGGCAAGCCTGACTCTGAAATACTGAAAAACCAACCCATTGTCTCAAATGGTCCAGCTGGCATGGAAGACAATGTTGGAAAAGTGCTCTTGGCCATTGCAATGATACATTTACAATGCTCCACATACTTCCCAAACACAAGCTCCATGGTGAAACATTTTTTGTGCACATTGCTTTCACTCAGTAAAATAAAGGCTATTTTTCATAGACACGGCTTAATTGACAGAGCCAGTGTTTGTGTTAACTTGAAACAAGTACTTGATGCTTTGATTCCATGTGTGCCTTTAGCTTAAATACTTAATGCTTCACATTTACACATAAGTACTAACAGCTGCTTGCTGACATTTAATAAAATAAAGTAGAAAAAGAGGTTTTAACCATTTCCTGACTGATGGCTGAGAATTTTTATTTGTTCATGGGGAGTGATTGGCCCTGGCGGTAGTGATTGCAATGTGGTCAGCCGGGGGCACCTCAGGGAATGTGAGTTTCCTGTTTGGGCCGGTTTTTCTGGTCCAATCAGGGAGCCCTGACTGACAGATAAAAACAGGAGTGTCAGAGGTTTGGCTCACTCTGAGGGAACTGGATCAGTGTTAAAGTCTCTCCATGTATATACAGGGTGACTTGGTGATGGGATACTATCCACTGTGAAGTTATTTCAGGTTACCATTTCATGCCTATCCCTTTGTGAATGTTACGTTAGCAAATCAGTTTCAACTAACTTAAACTCTGACATACTTTAGCTCCAAGCTTTGGAGCCAAGGCTCAATAGCATTGTCTCCGATTCCAACTCCCAAGGGCTTGATAATGTGGCAGCCGCAGCTCAATATGTTTAATTTATGTAGCACCTCCCAAATAGTGGAAAGATTGCAAAGTACTTGACAGGAGTGGAATCAAATGACCTTTGACATCAAGCCATTAATGAGATTTTAGGACCGGGGACCAACAGGCTGATGGGAGAGGTATGTTCTAATTCAGGTCTTAATGGAGAAGACAATGAGATATCTTTCCTTTCCACCTGCAACCTGCAAGTCTGGCATCACCAGCCATCACTTGTTGATTCATTCCACCTCTCTGCTATATCTGGCAGTGCTGATAGGAGTTGCCAACCCCCAGGATTATTCTGGAAACTTCAGGTAATGCTGAATAATCTCCAAAAGACATCCACAGGAAGCATCTGAGAAAGAGTTATGCTTTACTTTTCATTTTACTTGAACATGCCTCCATTTCACATATCAAAGTACAAAGCTAAAAGAACGTGGTTATTTGAGTCAAGAATCATCCAGTCCAGTCATGAGAAGTCTATTTGTTTCCCAGTTGGTTGTGGGAAAGTGCGTGTCATGGTGATGGACATGTTGAACAACTAATGCAGAGAACATCTTCAAAATTCTGGCAATATTTCCTGTTTGGTGGCTCCCTGGGATTTGGGGCCTTCAGTCTTCAACTACTCTTTTCAATTATAGTAAAACAAAAATTCAAAACCTTTTTCTTTATAAATCACAGGCTTTGATTTGAACTGTTCAGCCAGTTGCCTGGTAATAATAACTGTAAATTATTGCCCATTATGTAAATACAAAGAGCTCCTTTCACATTGAAAAGTGCTTCATCCAATTAGTAACTTCAGATGGTTGTCACAGACATGTAAAAATTGCTCTGTGAAGAAAGATCAAGGTGCACCTCACGCGCCTTCTACTGTCCCGATAATCACATGATACAATAATAATGGAGTTGTTGACAAGTCACAATAATCAATCTCTATCAATGACTGTTCAATAAAAGAAAGGGGAAAAGCCCAATTAACTGAATCTCTTAAATTCTTCAAATACTACAGCTCTAAAATGGTATTATTGAATAAAATAAACCAAGAGTTGCATTTCAATGTCTGAATGACTTTTTTAAATTCATTCTTGGAATGAGAGTGTCACTGGTGAGGCCATTATTTATTGAGCATACCAAACTAGCCTTTATGGTAGAGTTTCCTTCTTGAACCTCAATGAAGTGATGGTACACCCTCAGTGAAGTTAGTGAGGGAGTTCCAGGATACTGACCCAACAACGGAGAAGGAGCAGCATTATATTTCCAAGTCAAGATGTTATGGAGGTGTGATGAACTTTAACCCAGTAAACAGTAACACTAAGGAACTTTATAATTACTGAGAAATGTTTGGGATATCTTTATTTGTTTTTAAAATGGTTTGAAAAAAACAACTTCTGAGAGTTTGCAACAATAGCCTACGGGCCTGTTTTGTTGAATGTAAGCAACCTGACAATCCTTGGTGTTTGAACAGTTATCAACAGGAAGGAAGTTAAGAAAAGGACACAGTATGGCCAGACAGAAAGGAGAGCTGGAAGCTGCAGTTAAGCAGCTTACAGACAGAGACACAAAGGGAACACTGAGTTCATGTGAGGAGAAGCCAGCAAAGCTTTAGAGTAATAGGTGAGTTTTTTGTTTGGTAGTACGAAGAAAAATACAATCTAGAAACTCATGGTGAGATGATGCATGGGCGAGCTAGGAGAAACTGAATCCTCAAAGTGAAACAAAGAGCTCAGACAGAGAGTTGGTGTCAGAGGTTTTGAGTTTATGTCGGCCTCTTGAAAGGTCTCTGGAGAACTGCATCGTCAGGACAAACGAGACCTGGGTGAAGAGGTGTCCCCTGTCAGTGTTAACTGGTGACTGTGAGCTTGGATGGAATACAGTGGCTCAGTGGTTAGCACTGCTGCCTCACAGCGCCAGGGAACCAAGTTCGATTCCAGCCTCGGGCAACTGTCTGGGTGGAGTTTGCACATTCTCCCCATGTCTGCGTGGGTTTCCTCCCACCGTCCAAAGATGTGCAAGTCAGGTGAATTGGTCATGCTAACTTGCCCGTAGAGTTAGCTGCTTCAGTCTGGGGTAATTGGTCTGTGTGGGTTACTCTTCGGAGGGTCAGTGTGGACTAGTTGGGCTGAAGGGCCTGTTTCCACACTGTGGGGAATCTAATCTAATCTAATCTTAAAAAGTTGCAGTGCACATGGCTAGGGGGCTAACTGAGAGATCCTCTGCATTGGCCACCAAGTTAGGGAACTTTGGATCTGCAGATGGGGGTGGCATGGTGGCTCACTGCTGCCTCACCAGTGCCAGAGACCTACGTTCAATTCCAGCCTTGAGTGAATGGTTGTGTGGAGTTTGCATATCCCCCCAGTGTCTGCATTGGTATCCTCTGGGTGCTCAGGTTTCCTCCCAGTGTACAAAGATGATGTGGAGGTGCTTCTCCAAAAGCTTGTGATTTAAACCAATCTGTTGGACTATAACCTGGTATCATGTCAATTCTGATTTAGTCCAAAAATGTACAGAGTAAGTAGATTGGCCATTGTTGTGGTTCTGTTCGTCGAGCTGGGAATTTGTGTTGCAGATGTTTCGTCCCCTGTCTAGGTGACATCCTCAGTGCTTGGGAGCCTCCTGTGAAGCGCTTCTGTGATCTTTCCTCCGGCATTTGTAGTGGTTTGAATCTGCCGCTTCTGGTTGTCCGTTCCAGCTGTCCGTTGCAGTGGCAGGTATATTGGGTCCAGGTCGATGTGGTTATTGATTGAATCTGTGGATGAGTGCCATGCCTCTAGGAATTCCCTGGCTGTTCTCTGTTTGGCTTGTCCTATAATAGTAGTGTTATCCCAGTCGAACTCATGTTGCTTGTCATCTGAGTGTGTAGCTACTAAGGATAGCTGGTCGAGTCGTTTCGTGGCTAGTTGGTGTTCATGGATGCGGATCGTTAGCTGTCTTCCTGTTTGTCCGATGTAGTGTTTTGTGCAGTCCTTGCATACCATACATCAAAAACATTTCTGAACTGACAGCCAGACTACTGCGACCACTAGGACTCATAACAGCAGACAAACCAACAGCCACTCTCAGACAACAACTCACCAGAACGAAGGACCCGATACCCAACATGAGCAAAACTAATGTAGTGTACAAAATCCCATGCAAGGACTGCACAAAACACTACATAGGACAATCAGGAAGACAGCTAACGATTCGCATCCATGAACACCAACTAGCCACGAAACGACACGACCAGCTATCCTTAGTAGCCACACACGCAGATGACAAGCAACATGAATTCGACTGGGACAACACTACTATTATAGAACAAACCAAACAGAGAACAGCCAGGGAATTCCTAGAGGGATGGCACTCATCCACAGATTCAATCAATAAGCACATCGACCTGGACCCAATATACCAGCCACTGCAACGGACAGCTGGAACTGACAACCGGAAGCAGCAGATTCAAACCACTACAAATGCCGGAGGAAAGATCACAGAAGCGCTTCACAGGAGGCTCCCAAGCACTGAGGATGTCACCTGGACAGGGGACGAAACGTCCGCAACACAAATTCCCAGCTCGGCGATCAGAACCACAACAACGAGTACCCGAGCTACAAATCTTCGTACAAACTTAGATTGTAGTATCCAGTGATGTGCAAGCAAGGTGGATTAACAATGGGAAATTCAGCGTTACAGGGATAGGATGGGTCTGGGGGCGGTGTGGACTGTTGGGCTGAATGGCCTTCTTCCATACTGTAGGGATTATATGATTCTAAGTGGTACCACCCTGATGTGGTTGTGTAAGACATACCTTTGTCATATCAAATCAAAGTCACGTTTCCTATCAATTGATGTTAAATTTGTGTTGATCCTAATTTGTATTAAGATAAAGTCTATAGAAAGTGAAATCCTGTTGTAAATGTTTTCATTGTACTGCAGGGACGGGGTGTCACTTTCAGTAAATTTGGTTAGTTAGTTTTCTGCTGTTGCCCTGTCCAAGGGTTGGAACAGAAGGTGATTTGTAAACGCTGGTGATTCCATGTGTCTGTTTCCCTCGTCCTGTGGGTGGGAGGTTTCCTACAAACTAACTCCTCACTCGCTGAAGAGATTTTTTCTGCTGATGTGTTGAGAATTGATCTCTTTTCCAGCGAAGACCCTAACCTGCACTTGTACTGTTATTGACCAGCCTGACATGGTCAACATTATCTGTTGCTTTTAGCAGCCTCAAACATGTTAAGCCAGCACAGTCACATTGAAACAAAAAGAATTGTCTTTCCTACTGTCTTCAGGACAGTCCATGAAAAAATTGTTGAAGTTGAGTAAATGTTGTATCTCGGAAAGTGAATGTTGGAGGGAACATTAACAGGCATGTTCTTTCCAAGTTGAATTGACTCAGTAAGGTATGGCATAGCTCCTGACATGTTTCCTGTCTGATATTGGCCTAAATTGGCTTCTGGGCTGTGTTGTACCTGGCAGTTACCTCAACAATGTGAATAAATTAGCACATTGAGAAGCACTAGATTCTCTCAGTAGACAGTCAAGGGCTTGCAGCTATGTACTGGAGAACTGCCTGGGAAGAGCCTGACACTGTTACCATAGCAATAATTCCAGTATAACACTATTTGAAATATTAAGCAGACAAGCATTCAGAGAAATCAATTCTTTAGAGTAATGGAGTCATAAAGATGTACAGCATGGAAACAGACCCTTCGGTCCAACCCGTCCATGCTGACCAGATATCCCAACCCAATCTAGTCCCACCTGCCAGCACCCGGCCCATATCCCTCCAAACCCTTCCTATTCATATACCCATCCAAACGCCTCTTAAACATTGCATTTGTACCAGCCTCCACCACTTCCTCTGGCAGCTCATTCCATACCCGTACCACCCTCTGTGTGGAATGGTTGCCCCTCAGGTCTCTTTTTTATCTTTCCCCTCTCACCCTAAACCTATGCCCTCTAGTTCTGAACTCCCCCACCCCAGGGAAAAGACTTTGCCTATTTACCCTATCCATGCCCCCTCATAATTTTGTAAACCTCTATAAGGTCACCCCTCAGACTCTGACGCTCCAGGGACAACAGCTCCAGCCTGTTCAGCCTCTCCCTATAGCTCAAATCCTCCAACCGCGGCAACATCCTTGTAAATCTTTTCTAAACCCTTTCAAGTTTCACAACATCTTTCCAATAGGAAGGAGACCAGAATTGCATGCAATATTCCAAGAGTGGCCTAACTAATGTCCTGTACAGCAGCAACGTGACTTCCGAACACCTGTACTCAATACTCTGACCAATAAAGGAAAGCATACCAAACACCTTCTTCACTATCCTATCTACCTGCGACTCCACTTTCAAGGAGCTATGAACCTGTACTCCAAAGTCTCTTTGTTCAGCAACATTCCCTAGGACCTTACCATTAAGTGTATAAGTCCTGCTAAGATTTGCTTTCCCAAAATGCAGCACAATGTATTTATCTGAATTAAACTCCATCTGCCACTTCTCAGCCCATTGGCCCATCTGGTCCAGATCCCATTGTAATCTGAGGTAACCCTCTTTGCTGTCCACTGCCCCTCCAATTTTGGTGTCATCTGCAAACGTACCTCTTATGCTCGCATCCAAATTATTTATGTAAATGACAAAATGTAGAGGAACCAGCACCGATCCTTGTGGCACTCCACTGGTCACAGGCCTCCAGTCTGAAAAACATAGTGGCCTTAGTTGCAGGGGTTCAGGGGAGTGCTGCTCAATAAGTCTGTTTTAGGACTTTCAAATGTAGGGGGCCATTGTATACCTTTCTTCAGCTCATCATCGATAGCCAATGCTGCAGCTCCCCACCCCCACCCAAACCCACGGTGTGTGGAACATGACAGTTTAATGCTCACAGCCTCAGAGCAGAAGTCTCCATCTTCAAAGAGGGAACCATCAGCAGCAAAGGCTGCACCCCACTCCAGACTCTTGCATTGAGATCTTGACTGTGTGTCAGTCACACACCAGAGCGCTGGAGCTGCCTCTGCTACGTCCTCTGGATTCAAAGGGAGGCCCTTCTAGAGACCAGCCGAACAAGCATTCAGACAAAACCTCTGCAAAAATCAACTGCGATGGACAGGATACTGTCCACACATCGAAAATATCCCACCCTCACCAACTCCCTCCATACAGCGTTGGTTTCTCAGTTCTCAAATGGCCAACATTCCAGTGGAGGACAAAGGGTCATTTAGACTCAAAACGTCAGCTCTTTTCTCTCCTTACAGATGCTGCCAGACCTGCTGAGATTTTCCAGCATCTTCTCTTTTGGGGAGGACAAACACTTGATAGACCCTCTGTGTGTAGTGTGGCAGCATCGACATAAATGACTGGAAAAAATTTGTTACGAATTGCTCAGAATGGTGACCATTTATCCATCAAGCTACATCACATTTGGAATCCAAATGCCTTCATGATTGGGCCGGGTGGCAGCAGATATGGAATGAAATCCTGCATTCCGTATCCCAATAGCTCATGGGATGTCCTGATCCATACGCCTGAAGAGTTTGCTGACTGCTTCCCATCCCCTCAATGTTTGTTTGCAACGGGCTCGGTCTCAGCAAAGTCAAAAAGTGTGGCGCTGGAAAAGCACAGCCGGTCAGACAGCATCCGAGGAGCAGGAGAATCGACGTTTCGTGCATCAACTCTTCATCCTCAGAAGCTGCCTGACTGGCTGTGCTTTTGTAGCACCACGCTTTTTGACTCTGATCTCCAGCATCTACAGTCCTCACTTTCCCCTAGTCGGTTTCAGCACAGCTGACTATTTTGGGTCCTGAACATGTACTCTTCTGTCGACGTGTCCTCTCTACTTGCATTTGCACCTCCTTTGCCCTTTGCTGTGGAATGCCTTCCCCTTCTCTTCCACTTGATCCTCCACAACCCTCCTCCACTCCATGCTACAACACCGCCCTCTCCTCACCCCTCGCTTTTTACATTGTGAACACTGTTACTTAGCCAGCCCTGTTCAATCGGAAGGTGCGAGCTGTTGCCAGATTCTGCTGAGTTTACCCCAGCATTTTCCATATGTAGTTGTGCCCAGAGTTCTATGGATCAAGAATCAGCATGTTTGATTCCATAAAGGCCCACAACAGAATCCCATGTCCCCGAGTAGGCATCATCCCTTGAATCGAGGGATAACCTTTGACCTTGTGACCCCAGCTATCAAGCAAATAGCATTTCCCTCCAATCCAATTTCCCCTCCCTTCAATTATCACTGACTCCAATAACAGAGACACCTGTTTGCCCGATCTGCTGAGCTACTCCACCAACGTCTGTTTTTGTTCCAGATTTCCAGCGTCCATAGTGTTCCCATTTTTCTTTGAAGGAAGTTCTCCAAACTGTCCTACGAATGCCCATGGCTTCCCAAAGCTCCAGACCATGAGTACTCTGATTGGGTGGTCGGCTCAGTGTTGGTATTGGCAGCCACCTCCAGGAAGAGTCCTGAGGTGCCTTCATTGTTGGCACATGCAATCCCCTCAGCCCCATTCTCATTAGGCTCCTGAAGCCAGCAATACAATTCACCCATTCATGCCCGATGATTACCGAGAGCTCGAGTTCCCGCTCACTGATAACAACTGCTCTGCCAGATTTGATCAGGGTTATTTCCTTTGCATTCATTCTTGAGGTATTCTGTTAAATGTGTCAGTGATTGGGTCACTGGGTGGTGCTATTGTCGCTGAGTAATGCAAGTTGTGAGTTTATAACGTGCCCTGCCCTCCAGCGTGATATCAGAAGTGGGGATATTGGCCAATGATTGCACAATGTTCAGCACCACTTGCAACTCCTCAGGGACTGAAGCAGTACATGTTCAAATGCAACAATATCCAGACTTCGGCAGACAAGTAGCAAGCAACCTGGGCACCACACTAATGCCAAGCAATAACCAACTCCAATAACAGACAATCTAATTACTAACGCAGTGGTGTTACCATCATTGAATCCCCCACTAACAACATCCTCAGGGTTACAATTGACCAGAAACTCAACTGGACTCACCACATAAAAACAATGGCTATTGGAGCAAGTCAGAGGCAAGGAATATTCTGGCCAGTAATTCATCTCCTGACTCCTCAAAGCCTGTCCACCATCTACAAGGCACAACTCAGGAGTGTGATAGAATACTCCCTATTTGCTTGGGTGGTTGCAACTCCACCAACATTCGAGAACCTCAACACCATCCAGCTCAAAGCAACCTATTCCAGTGGCACTACATCCACAGGCAGCCATTCCCTTCCAAGTCGACACTCAGTAGCAGCAGTGGGTACCACTTACAAGATGCATAGCAGAAATTCATCAAAGATCCTCAGGCAGCATCTTCCAAATGCATAACCACTTCCAGCTAGAAGAACAAGGGCAGCAGATACATGGGAACACCATCACCTGGAGGTTCCCCTCCAGGCTACGTACATCCTGCCTTGGAATTTTATCGTTGTTCCTTCACTGTTGCTGGGTCAAGGTCCCAGAATTCCCTCAGTAAGGGCATTGTAGATCAACCCAGAGCAGGTGGACTGCAGTGGTTCAAGAAGGCAGCTCACTGTCACCTTCTCAAGGGCAACTAGGGACAGGTAATAAATGTTGGTCAGCCAGTGATACCCACATCCTGAGAATGTGCTGCAGTACCAGAGGTTAAACTGGGATACACTGACACCCGACACAACACAATATTCCATTCTGATGTGAATGAGCAGTGAGATTGGGTAAGATACTAAGAGGGGTAATTCAACCTAAATGTAGACCATTCCAGTTGGGAAAAGAGAAGGATTGGCAGTGCGTTTGATGAAAATTAGGCCTCCAGTTGAGCTTCCAGATTAACATAAAAGATGGTTGTGGTTCCAGTAGCAATTCCAATCAGACTTCAGGGACAGGAATCCTGAACAGTGAGATGTGTTAGTGTCCGTGAACATGATCAGGAGTCAGTATGAGAATTGTCACTGTACCAGTGAGATGAAAAAATACTGGAAAAATATCTTTGCAGAGGGAAAGCTCAGGGGCACCAACTAAAAACAAAATATTCTGATAACTTTCCATGGTTCCCAGAGTAGGATACACAATCTATCAGGAGTGGGATAAAATAGCCCACCACTAGTGGGTCAGATAATGATGCGACAATTCACTGAACTGTAACATTACCTCAGATTGTTCTGAGAAAAGATCATATTTGGCAGTGAACAGAAGTGCAAGTTTCAAAAGGCATGCTTAATATGCTGCAGCAATAATTGTGAAAGGGTAATGGTTTACAACTGTTAAACTGCAGAGTGATTTTCAAGAGCATCTTACACCTTGTGTTAATGAGCTAGGCCAGCCAAATGCACAGTGGGCGGTATCTCTCCAGCTGTCTGCCCCAGGCAGAAACACTGCGGAGCCCCTCACCCAAACTCCCCTCATCCAGGTAGGGCTGGAGGTTTGACAATACGGAATTTCTTAATTGCCTCATCACCATCCCTGCCTCAGCTCATCTGCTACTGAAACCTTCATCCACGCCTTTAGACTTGACCTTCCACTTGCCAAACTGCATTGGCTTGAAATTATCCAAAACTCTGTTATCTGTTTCTTAACTCACACTGAGCTCTACTTAGCCATTGCCACTCGATTGCTGACCAACATTGTCCCCTAGTCAAGCAATGTCTTTGATATTGAAATTTGTGCAGTTGTGTTTGGTTTCCTCAATGGTCGTCTATTCCCTATAAGGTCCTGTCAACCCCTCAGTCCTCACTGAGATGTCTGAGCTCCAAATGTGAATGGGAGCAGGAAGGGAGGGCACAGTCGGTCTTTGCTTCACCATTTCAGTACATCACAGCTGATCTGATTTTCCACCTCTCTGCCTAGCCCCGAAAACTATTCACCACCTCCTCACTTACCAAGAATTGATCTATTTCTAACTTGATGTAAACAAGGAATCTGCTTCCTTCACCTTTTGAGGAAGAGTTCCCGGCACTCCCAGCCCTCCGAGAGAAATCCTCTGCTTCCCTTTTCTCCCACAGGGAATCACATTGAGTCTGCCTGATGGACCCTCCAATTTTAGATTCTTGTACTATCCCAATTTGAGTGGCACCCCAATTGGCAGTACTGCCTTCAGCTGCCAAGGCCCTAGGCTACAGAATTCAATCACTAATTCTCCCTTCCTCTGTCTCCTCTTTCGAGATGCTGGGTTAAATCTATCTCTTTGCTCTAGCCCTTTGCTCGCCAGCAGCTGTATATATGGCTCGATGCCAAATTTTAATGGATCACCATTTTCCTGCACAGTATCTTGGATAGTGTTACCATGTTAAAGATGCTTATCTAAATGAGAATTGTTGTTGATGCTATCTGTGCCCATGCTGGAACCTCTGGAACCCAGCCTGAGCACTCTCGAACACTGAGAAACCCACGTCAAAAACATCCTAACCCCCTCATTGTACACAAACTTTGGGGGTCACCATGTCCCTGGTGAAGCTGGGGACAGTACCAATGTTCTGAGAAGATCTTTGACACACTGTGAACAGAATCATAGGTCTGTACTAGTTAAACATTAATACGTGCAAATGTCACTGTCCTCTGGAAATGTGTACAAGGGCAGCATGATCCTGTGGACAGCCAACATACCATTTTGGTCATCACTTTTATCTAAGCTTGGAACAATAAAATATTACTACAGTGCTTTCGCTTATTTTCTGGAACATTCTTCCTGGCTTGAGTTATTTAAATCATTTATCATCTATCCTAATATCTCCTAATATTCCCATTCTCACCCCCAGTCCCTGTTTTAGTCCATAATCAAATCCACTCTTCATTTTATCACACTTCTGCTGTTTATATCTCTATTGAAGACATTGAGATTCTTTTTATAACATAATCAGAAACTGCTGGGGAAACTCTGCAGGTCTGGAAGTATCTTTGGAGAGAAAGCAGAGTCAATGTTTCAGGTCCACTGACTTTTCTTCTGAACTGGCAGTAGCTAGGAAAAGGTGAGGTACAGGCTGAAGACAGAGGATGGAGGAATGATAAAGGAGTGGGACGGAGCCCAGAGGGAGAGAAAGACAGTTCGGCAAACAAAGGGATGGGCAATGGTGACCTGGGAGAGGGGGAACATTGATGACAGGGTCCATAAGTTGGTGGAAATGATGTTGAAAGCTGCCAATGTGCTCATAAGACCTGCATGTGGAGGTGGTTAAAGAACATGGCAGGTGGTGCTCGGGTCAGTAAGTTATTGAACTTGATATTGATTTCATGGTGGCTGCAGGGTCCCCAAGCAGAAAATGAGATGCTGTTCTTTCAGCTTGTGCTGAATTTCACTGGGAACACTGCAGTTAGCCTGAGACAGAGATGTTGACCAGGGAACAGGGTGGTGAGTTAAAGTGGCAGGAAATGGAAGCTCAGGGTGATTTTTACAGACAGAATGTAGGTGTTCTGCAAAGCGGTCACCCAGTCTGTGTTTCACCTGGCCGGTGTAGAGAAGGCCACATGGTGAGCAGTGAATCCAGGGATTGAGCGAAGTGCAGGAATGTGTGTCTGGGGCCTTGGAGGGAGAAGGTAAATGGGCAGGTGTTACACCTTCTGCAGTTACAGGGGAAGGTGCTATCGGGGGATGGGCAGGGGGATGTTGGGAGTGAAGGAAGAGTGGACCACGATGCTCTGGAGGGAACAGTCTCTGCGGAACGCTGATAAGGGAGGGGAGGGGAAACACGTGCCGGAGACTGGCATCCCAATGGAGGTGGCAGAAATGGGAACCTCTGGCCCTTTAAATGCAGTACATCTCTCAGTGGAGTGGAATCTCGGGAGCCTACAGTCTTCTGGACACAAAATTGAGTTCAATCCTTTTAGGGCATGAACACCTCTTCCATGTCTTTTACCCAGCAGGCTCTGCCAGCACGGTCACCCCATTTTCACCTAGATGTGCTCCATGCTACCAGCTTTTCTCCTTCCCGAGCACACCATATCCATTGCTTTGTCTTTCGGTCCCTCTGGGCTCAGTCTCCACCTATCCTCTCAGTCTTTTCATGCAACCTCCACGCCCCCACCCCCTGACTTCAGCATCTGCCACCTTTTCCTAGCTACTACTGCTAGTTCTGAAGAATGGTCACTGGACACGAAATGTTAACTCTGCTTTCTCTCCACAGACCTGCTGAGTTTTATCCAGCCATTTCTGTTTTGGTTTCAGCGTTTGCAGTTTTTCTTCTATTTTAGAGATCTTTCTAATGTTAGGTGCTTCTCTTTTCATGTTCCCCGTTTGCTTCTCATTTATTTCTCATTTCCCAACAGTTTTCAGTGTTTCATATATCACAGCAGTGAATGAACTTCAAATGTTCGTCATTTGTCATGAGGTGCATTAGAATGGCCTGAAAAGGCGCCACGTAAATGCATGCCTTTTCTTTCTCCACAGCTGGCATTACACACGGAGCCAGAGGGAGTAAGAACGTGATAATGTGGGAAGAACTCAGAGACCTTGTGCTGCTATATTCTCTGGTATGAGAGTCACAGCAAATACAAGGGTCGGGACTCAAAGTAAAAGCAGCATAAGACACTGCAAAGCCAGCTTTTCCCTGGCATGCTTCATGAAATCATCTCTTAGCTGGGGCTTCATCCTAATTACTATTTAGTGATTTAATTTAAATGTCTGTCTAAACATCAAAAACACTCTATAACTGCAAAAAAAAAGGTCCCAATAGGGGATCTTTAACACTATGTAGTTTGATGACACAAGCCTAAAATATTATCGCTGTGTGCCTCTGAAACTGTAATTGGATAACATGTCAATGTACATAGAGTATAACAGTTTACTTTTAATCTCTATTTAATTGTTCAACTAAAATCTCTTAATTCCTGGACAAACAGACCGTTCCATTCACTTCGGATTTATTGCATGGAATAAACAACGGGTATCTGCTTTGGTGACCTCTTTCATATTTATTCCTGTATTGTGACCC